>NW_016157965.1:154722-168760 GCF_001687245.7 Rhagoletis zephyria
CGTGCGATGCAGCAAAATGCTGCCGCACTCGCACATGTATTTTGATCAAATTTGCTTTTTTCTTCTTTGATGATCCTTTGCGCTCAATTTGGCAATTCTTCGCCTCGCTGTCTATTGATTTGCGTTAAAGTTTAATACCTTAAGCGCTTCTGTAATAGTGGCTGCATCGCTACTTGCTGTTAAGTTCACAAGATATCGTACCGTAATATTTTTTGACAGACTTCCTTTGTTCTTGGGAACACTTTAGGCTATATTTTTTCCCAGTCTTAACATTTTCAAGTAGCAAATTCCAAAATTGTTTGCCACTTTTCGTGCGGTCCCGCCTTTCCGCAGTAAATCTATTATTTACATTTATGGTTCCTGATTAACTATATTATTTACTGGTGATCACTTCTTCAATAAACTACAATACAGAAAAAAGTCATCTGACTTCCAACTAAGTAAGAGATAACTGTCAAATGCAAAACTGAGAGTAAGTGCAAAACTGTAACATCTGCCTCAATTTACATTTTTGTCTGCTTGTTTTTTTATTGTTGTTGTATTGACTTCAAATCGTTATGAGAGACGGAGCAGGGATGTACCAACAAGAGTATACAACAAAAGGATGAAAGTCTTTAGAACTTGGAAATATAGCGATGGCTGAATTAAAAAGTGTTACACCATGTTACAGTTTTGATCGTCACTGTATGTATGAGCAAATTTATTTATTTTCTACTTTTTAGTCTTGTCTGTGTAAAATTTTGCAATAGATATTAAAACAATTCAACTTGCAGTGCAAAGAGAACAGAAGACTATGCAAGCAAAATGTTGATTGCTCACGTTTAGTATGTGCATACACTCTAAAAAAAAGTGTAAATTTCCTAGCTGAAAGATAGGTTACTGATTTCCTACCTTATTATTTGCGAAATTACATGCTCGATTATTCAACGAATAGTTTATTTAAATTTCTGAATTTTTAGAGTGTAATATAGCGCTGTGGTGTGGGTAAATTTACTACGAAAGTGTGTACAAGCTACAACATACACATCTGCTGTTTGATTTCACCAGTAGAATTGTGTAAAGCCGTTAACAGAAAGTATTTTTACACACGAAAATGTGTAAATGAGAAAAATACAAATTCATCGTGTAAATTTACCAAAAAAAAAAAAAAAAACAAAAATATACTCGGTTTATAGTTGCATTTTTAAACAGATTTTTTAGAGTGTACACATGTACACACATACATATAGCAATTAATTTCATTTAAGAAATGGCGTGTCGTCCATATTTAACTTCTGGCGGGGCAACATCTACCTCTAGAGCTTTATATGATACCTACGACGAGGTTGATATCTAGACTAGGTTTGCCATAAATACCTTTGCTATATTTATAGTATATACATATAGTGGTCTGGACACTAGAGTACGAAAACAAAGCGAAAACAAAACGTTCCTTTTCTCATAATGTTCCCGAGCGTTAACAGTGACAGCCGAGCACAAACCAAATGAATCGTTTGTTCTTTTGCTCACTTGCATGGTTTCGATTGTGGTAAAGGTACTCATCCTGAGCAAAACCGAAACAAAACACGACACACAAAGCAAAAAGAATCATTCCTTTAGTGCTCAGCAAATGAATATTGCATATGATGTTAGCAGAATGGTTCAAGTGCTTCAGTCGATTTCTGTACGTTGTGTGAATCTATAACCTATCCTCCCCAAACGACAACCTCACCCTCTGCCCGTCAAGGCTTGGTTATCGCTAACGAGGCTCTGTCGTCCGGTGCGACGCGGTATATCCTCGCTCAAGGCTGAGATCCCGTAGTGTGGACTGGACCCGACTGTACGAGACGTGCATCGACGAACGCCCAGGATGACCAGAACTTGATGACGGGGACTATACGTAGGGGACCCCAATCTTCGCGTTTGAAAACGCACCGACAAATCCAAAAGCGTCTGTTCCCCAGCAGGCGGCTCCCTGGTTTGCGTCTGACCCATATTGGGCGCAGGACAGCCTTCACCTGGCAGTAGGTATAAAATGCAACAATAATATTGGTATGTTTGATGGTGTTAAAGGGCAGAAGGGAGTCAAGGTTGTTAGATGCGGTAACAAGGAGTCGCTAAACTTCCTAAAAAACTGCGTCCGCAACCAAGATGAACTATGGGCCACCGCAAGTCTAGAAGTTGTTCCATCCCCGACGCGGAAGGTGAATCCAAAAAGCTTAAAGGTGGTGCAGATTAATCTGCATCACTGCAGGGCAGCATCGGAGGATCTGATGCTCTTCTTGGGTGAGGAAGATGTAGACGTGGCCCTAATTCAAGAACCCTGGCTAGTGGCGGGGATGGTCACGGGTCTATCCACTAGCGATTTCTTGCTTCTCACCCCACAGACTGGAGGTAAAATTGAAAGCTGTATTCTAGCTAAGAAAATCACTAATATTCTCTTTCTTCCCCAATTCAGCGATGCGGGCATGACAGTGGCAATGTGGGAGGAGAGGGGAGCACCCAACATCATCCTCACATCTTCCTACATGTCATATGATGTACGATAGAGGTGAGTCACTATTTAGTTACTTATTATCCACAAAACTGACCATTTGTAATAAGGGTAATCACCCCACTTTCATTCTTTTCAAAATGTTGATAGTTTGTTTGTATAAATGAAAACCTCATTCCTGAGTGGCTTAAAATATTTGAAAACAAACAAGCTGTGCTGTGTTATTGAATGGTAGATTGTTATTCAGTATAGAATGTGAATGTAACAGAAGCATTCACACTCACACATCATCGTATATTTAAAATGAATGCACACTTTTTTACCATTCAGTACTAATACTTTTTTTCCCAGGGTTGATATATTTTATACTTTAAAGTTTAAACATGTCTTGACTTGAAACAAAAACAAATATAAACTGCCAAGTTTATTATTATAAAGCATTGGAAAAAAACGTAGTGAAAAATTTGATATATTACTATCTTCCGAAGTTAATTTGCTCAAAATATACATTTAGAATAATATTTTAAAAAATAGTTATACCCGATCACACTTGTGCACAAATATATTATAACCAGGGAACGGAAATTATGGAAATTGCCTTTTTTTCTGCTAAAGAGATAGAGTATATTCGATTAAGAATGTCCACGATTTAGCTTTCCCTGATTCCATATATACACATTTGGTGTTGCCTTTTTTTGCCTTTTTTGAGATATTTGCCTTTTTTTTGCCTTTTTTAAGATACATATTTGCCTTTTCTACCTCTAAAAAAATGTGACTATAGCATTTAAATTTTTTTTTTAAGATTAAAAAATATACACATGCCCATGCAGCTTATAGAAGCGCAGGGACCTCTTGCCAAATTGGTGCTGGAAAAATTCAAAGCCGTTTTCTCAGCTAACGTAGGCTTAAAGACAATAAGGGGTGTGGATAAAATTGTAAAGGGCGACGCCCTTATTCCTGATAATATGAACGTTTCAAACGTTCCATATTTAAATTGGGCTCCACTTGTATCAACGTACGTCGAGCACACATTAAGTACATTCAAGGCTTTTCTTCGCGAAAATCGAATGAAAATGCTGCCAGAAAATGCAAAATGCATCTTGTGGTTCAATGTTACTACAACTATACAGATTAAAGTTTTATGAGTTAGAAACTCGAAAGGATAAAATAGTCAAAGATTCAAAGTACAAATTTTTCATGCTTTTTTTTGCAATACCTAGTGCCTTTTCCTGCCTTTTTCGCTATTTTATTTTGCCTTTTTTTGCCTTTTTTGCAATAGCTAGTGCCTTTTTCTGCCTTTTTCGCAATTTTATATTGCCTTTTCCAGCCAATTTCATTATTTTATTTTGCCTTTTTTATAGGTTTTTAGGTCCTAAAAATTCGTTCCCTGATTATAACTTTGTTCGCATAACGGTTTCCTGTTTAGCACTTTTTACTTGGTTTTCTCCACGTTGCACATAAGGCAAAAGTGACGATTTAGCTGGACAAAAATCGAAAATTGGGATAATATTTAACATCTATAAAAATACGGCGTCCGCTGTGGTTTAGTGGTAAGCAGTGCGCGCTTTCACTCCGCAGCGCCTGGGTTCAAGCCCAGCTTCTCATAAAAATACAATCGCCGTTCGGAGTCGGCGTAAAACTGTAGCTCCCTCCACTTTGTGTGACAACATCAAGGCGAACGCCACAAATCGGAGGAGAAGGTCGGCCAAACACTAACATATTTATGTGTAAGCGCCAATCTATTATTATTATGAAAATACGTACGAACGTTCCTTAATATTTGACTAACTAAGGGACAGTATTAGTTATGAAGCAACGTTTTGTATTATGTTACTAGAGTAACCGCAACTTCCCGAATGGATATCGTGCGCACAGGCATCTCACTCAGTCATATGTGGTAGCCCTGTATTAATTATAGTATGTGGGGAAGTAACTTTTTAAAGTTATTTTTATATTAAAGAAGGATTATTTACAAGTAAGTTTTTATTTTTTTATTAGTTTACGTGTAACAGTTGTAAAATGGTAGTTATTTAAAAAAGTTCTATAAAATTAACTAGAAAATAATTATTCCGTAGATGTTAAAAAAGTACCCCGGAGTACCCTCATATGATTTTTATAAAAATATTTTTTGATTTGTTTAGAAAGCCCTCGCACAAATTTAGCTGTCCCTTTGAAGCACTTTAGGAGTAATTGTATTTTGTTTACAGCTACCAACTAATCTATTCGCATCAGCTGATTGACAAATAAAAATTATAAAAATACAAAAGCGAAACGATGAATCTTCAAATTCTTTATTTGCTACGAAGGAATTTGCAATTGAAAGGAAGAATTTTCTTGAAATTGCAATCCCCATAAATTATTTCCAATTTATGATACAACAGACAATATTTAAAAACTTTTGATGAATATATTTAGTCTTGACTTTAATAAAATAGCAAACCAAAATTTGTGTTAAAAACCGTACTCAACCTTCTGCAATCAAATGGTTATATACTCTTAAATATTGCACTTACGGAAAAGGATTTTACTGAAAATAGTGCCTAACGAATTTAGTTAAATTTTTTTTTGGGAAAAGTTGATAATTTGTCACTTATTGTAAATGAAAGAAGTTACCACATACATACCCACAAATCGGGCTTTGAATCCTTATTATCTGCTTGCCCCGAAGCGATAAGCTAAGATAAAATTATGAAGAAACTTGTATCAAGAGATTTTATAAACAAATAATAAAATATAATGTCTAAAGTTAGAAACGAATATGTCTGCTTATTTTCACGTATATATGTATGTAGATACTAATTTATGCACATACTCCTTAATGGTGCATTGGTAATACTTATTTAGAAAGCTGTAAATTTTCGAAACAGAGATGTTAAAATCATAAATAATTTGCATTTTTCATAACGACATTCTAATGACACGTTCACTAAAAAATATTTTTCTTATTCATATTTTTATTTCTTATAAATAGTGGTGTAAATGTAAGTGAAACAAATTTATGATAATGTTCAATAAACTATCTTTCGTGTTGAAATTTTGAAGTCTCTTTAATAAAGTACAACTTGCGTATTTTTCAGTGGGTTTTGTGTGTTTTAAATATTTATATCGATTGATTGGTACTGAGTGAATGTGTGCATTCATAGTAAAAGCTACATTCATCTGAATGCTCATTCAGTGTTAAAAGTGAATGTTTCGCCATTCAATTTTTTCAATCCTTTTGTGAATATGTTAATGTGTGCAAACGTATCTACTTGGAGTGAATGTAGAATTAGAAGATTATAAGCCACATTCTCCAACACGGGAGAATTCAATGAAAACATAATAATATTAAATTGATGATTTTTAATTTCAAATGATTTCACAGTTTTACAGCTCTGGTATGTATATAATGTATATCCTTTTTTAATATTTTTAGTCCGGAAATACTAAAAAACAAAATAAAATAAAAATATGTTTTTTTAAATGGCGTTTATATAAAATTAGTTTTAAAACTGGTTATAATATATCTTCTTCTTCTTCTTTTTTGGCGCTGTAACCGCCTAAGCGATTTTGGCCGAGTTCAGCAAAGCACGCCAGTCGTTTCTCCTCTGTGCCAACTGATGCCAATTGGAAACGCCAAGTGAAGCCAAGTCCATCTCCACCTGATCTTTCCATCTTCCTCTGCTACCACCAGGGGGTTCCGAGTTGAATACATTCAGAGCTGGAGCGTCGGTGTCCATCCGAAGGACATGACCAAGCCAGCGGAGCCGCTGTATTTTAATTCGCTGCACTATGTCCATATCGTTGTAAAGCTCATACAGCTCATCGTTCCATCGTCTGCGGTACTCGCCGTCGCCAACGCGTAAAGGACCGTAAATCTTCCGCAAAATCTTTCTCTCAAACACCCCAAGAGCCGCCTCATCGGATGTTGTCATTGTCCATGCTTCTGCGCCATATACCAGCACGGGCATGATGAGTGACTTATAGAGCGTGGTTTTCGTACGTCGAGAGAGGACTTTACTCCTGAATTGCCTACTCAGTCCAAAGTAGCACTTGTTGGCAAGAGTGATTCTACGTTGGATTTCAATGCTGACATTATTATCGGTGTTAATGCAGGTTCCCAATTAAACGAAATTCTCTACTTTATCGAAATTGTTACTGTCAACAGCCACGTGGGTGCCAAGGCACGAATGTGCTGACTGTTTGCTTGATGACAGGAGATACTTCGTCTTGTCCTCGTTTACCACCAGACCCATGCGCTTTGCTTCCCTATCCAACTTGGAAAAGGCAGAACAGACTTCGCGGTTTTTGTTACCGATGATNGGTTACCGATGATGTCGATGTCATCGGCATAAGCCAGCAATTGCATAGTATATACGTCGCATAAAAGACACTTAAATTATGTTGAAATAAGCATCAATAGCTTGTTAATCGGTTAAGTAGTTTCCGAGATATTAAACAAATAAAAATAGATAAGTTGAACTTTAACCTCTTTTATTGGCTTTGGTTTTTATTTCCACAAAATAATTTTGGGATGGTTGAAATTAGCGTAAAAAGTTCTATCGATCCTCATTTCTTGTTTTTTTTTATAGCTAAACGGTTGGTATTCTTGACGTATGTGTGTGTGTGTTAAATCCCGTAGTACGGGAGCAGACTAAATGAGAATAAGAAAAAGTAAACAAACAAAATGTCAAATTAAACTCTGAGTTTCTTAAACACCCCAATGTCAGCGTTTGACAATAGTTCATAAACTCAAAACGTTAAACTCGAGTTAATGGCTCAATGAAAACTTAAAGGGCGCTTATTATCGTTAAAAATTGATGCGGCAACGCGGCAACATCTGAGCGTGATCGGTATAAATGTGCAATATATAAAAAATGAAACCATTGTAATTCAAACGTTGGCAATTTAAGAGCTCAGGCAGATACATACAGTTGATTACTTAAAGTCTGTTATGTTAGAAGTCCTAAATGATTATAAAATCGACATAAACCAAATATTGACCATAAAAACAGCATAACATTACCTCATTGAGTTTGAAAAATACTGACTTCTTAGTTGGCCACGGAGAGTGGAATTTTATAACAGAATTTTCGAAAATATTCAAAAGTGTTTATACCGCCACAGTTAAGTTACAGTCTGAAAAATTGCTTTATATTGACTTATACATAATTGTAATGGATATTATAATTCAAGTTTAAAACCTTCCACGCAGTGAACTTCAAGTTTCTTTACTTCCAAGTTTAAATAAGAGAAAGTCAAAGCTCTTCGATAACGATTTATTTAATGCAGCTGTATATTTGGACCCAAGAATCAAAGTTATTTTAAACTCGGATCAATTTGCACAATCGAAGAACTTCGTACGTCATTTACATACGCGGATTACTTCTTTAAAAGGTAATATTTGATATATCACGATATGTATAAATAATTTAAATTTTTTATCTCCCTAGTTGAGATATAGGTCTATACTTGAAATACATACATACATTTATATTTTTTTATTTATGTGCAAACATCTTCGCCTTCGTTTGCAAACAAGAGTTTGCACGAGCACCTATGTACATACTAAAACACTGCACGGATACATTGGAGTTGCCCAACAAGACATTTGTTAGCAGCGCAATTACTTACTCTCTTTATCTCTCCATTCTCTTGTAGAGTGCGGGCAAACACAAACCGCTTGGAGTATGTGAGAGTAAAAAACCGATCAATAGCACGAATGATAGAATACAAGATTGCGCCAATGAGAAAGGATTTTTGAGCGTAACTTTTGCGTGACGTCATCTTGGTGCAATTGCGAGAGAGAAATGCCAAAACGCATATAAAAATATGTAAACAATGCAGAAAAATGTGTTAATGTTAATATTACATGGCCCAATTTTGCAGGAATCAATAAATATACAAAGATTGATTAATAAGGAACACCCAGCAATAATTTTGGACATGTAGCCCTTTAGGTATGTACGATTTTTAGCACATGGAAAAATGGATGTATTAACTGTGTTTGCAATTTCATGTAGACCAAAAGGAAGGTGTGCGGCAAAGTGAATTTTTGGACTCGCCATTGTAAAAAGTCATGCAGAGTGCATATTTATATTTGTGGACGGTAGCCAACCACCATAAACTCCACATCTGTTGGCTTTTATTTGATGACTTTTGTACCATTTCCGAGAGGATGCATGAGTAAGGCTTCTTTGGAAACAAATACTCTATGTAAGTAAAACATAATTTAAGCTGAACTTTTAAATGTAGAATTATTTGGGCACCGTTTTGTATTAGGTACGTAACAGCGCGGTAAGATGCCGCTTGAATTAGCACCTGGCGACCTACTGGTGCATTACTTCATACCAGCACTAAAAATATATTTTCAATATCTTCACTAGTAAAGCGCTTTACACATAGCTTGATTTGGTGTTTAATGCATCTCCTCGCCGGCAGACCTGCTTCCACTTTTTCGCCAGATTTGCGTCCGTAGGAAACGAAAAAAAAAACTTATATCGCACGCTTTCCTTTTCTTTTCACTATTACACTTTGCCACGGCACATATTAAAATTGTTATTTGGTTTTTTCGTGTGCTCACAATCAACAATTGCACCAATATGACGTCACGTACACAGCTGATTCTTTCAAAATCACAAAGAGCGGATTAGCGGTACCGCGATTGGCGCAATCTCTATTTCTCTCAATCGTGGATCAATAGCAAGAAAAGTAGTATTTGCTTTGCAAGCGACAATTACATCGACTGAAAAATATCTGCAAGCAGTGTACTGTGCTTGCAAATGATTGAGTATTTTCATAGTTGTTGATTTTTTGTATTTATATCAAAGATATTGTTGATGCTTTCTACTGCGTTATTTGGTTAAAAATATACAAATATATGCACGTACATATGTACATATGTATGGATTTATTTCAGTTTGCTGCAATAAGGTAGTGAATGAAGTTATGAAATCTAGTCAATGTTAAAGAAATCTGTATAGTTTATTTGTTAAACGGGTACAATAATCCAGAACAAATATTTAAGGAAAGAGAATATAAAATTAACAAAAGGATGCTTTTCAAAAACAAATATTTTAAATGAGATGTGCATCACAATTATATCAATTATATGCCCACCATATATTGAAAAGTTTTGACTAATAATTTTTCATCATTTAATTTGTTTTTTGATGTGTACATCTTTGGTTTCGGTAGGCGTAAAATTTGCGAAGCTGTAACGCATATCCCAGCACAAAATTTCGAAGGGCTTAGCATGTGTATTTCAGCATAAAATTTTTATTTTCATTAGAAGCACCCTGTGTTCGCTTGCCAAATGGTTGCATACATTTAGGCATATGCGTAGTAAGAGGAAATGCGCTACAATTGATTATTAGCCGTCATCGATTCGCCATCAGTTAGCAAGTGGCGAAACGAACGAACTCAATGAGGTACAACCAAACTTGCTATCGTCTATCCGTGCTAGCTAACTTTGTTGTGCTTTCACATGCACAATTTTTCGTTAAGCGATCGGAACTCAAACATAGCGAGCGAGAAGTGGCGAATCGACGACGGCATGGCATCCTATGACACCCACAATGCACAAGATACTAGCCGTCATCGATTCGCCAACAGTTCGCGAGGGGCAAAACGAACGAACTCAATGAGGTACAACCAAACTCGCTATCGTCTATCCGTGCTAGCTATCTTTGTTGTTGCTTTCACATGCAAAATTCTTCTTTAAACGACCGGAACTCAAACATAGCTAGCATCGAAGTGACGGCTACTAATTCCTTATTAACAATAGGACAATTATCGGGGAGGCTCAAGAGGCCCACAACAAACACTACCGAGAAAATTATTCCCGGAAGTTTTCTCGTGAAGTATGTAACCGTGACATATATAACCGGCTGTTGATGAGCTCGGACTCGTTTTTAAGCAGTATTTCGGTTCATGACCAAAAAAAAAAGAATATCAAATCGTTTTCCCCAGACACAATAAAGCTGCTGTTATTAATATAACCTATCTGTAATACAAATTATTTCAGTTTTACATTTGATAAACAATTTTGAGTAGATAGAAGCAATAAAATATTTTTTGCCGCATAAAACTTGAAAATCTACCTATATGCGGTGTTTCCAAGATATTTTAACGCCCTTGAGTCACAAGTATATATGTACAAGTATATTTTATCAATCATACCGATAATATCATGTATTAAAAGAATTAAAAATGAAAATGAATAAAAAAATTAAATCAGCAAAATGAATCAAATTAAGTGAAATTAATATTTAATTTCTAACCTAACTTACATTTGTATGTGTGTAACTGAATCGCCTTTATATATAAAAATATTATCCTAATTTTCGAGCTTGACTCCCTAATCTGTTATTAGAAAAAGAGATTAGCCATGCAAAATTATAATTGAAAATATCTCAGATTAAACCGATAACTTTTTGGTGTCCAACCCAGTTTTATCGATTATACTTGCGAAGAAGAGGAGGAATGTCAAATGTTAAAGTAAACAAAAATTGACGCTAGTAAGGAAAATAGGGTTGTAAAGGTATTTTTAATAAAATATTCAGTTAAAATATATTTAAATGGCCTAATATGTGTTGCAAAAAAAAAGTGACCACGGTGGCACAGAGAAGAAGTTTAACTTTTCCTCGAGTTGTGTGAATAACAAGCACAACCAATTTGACAGCTAACGAGCTTTGATTGAGATTATATTTATATGTAAACGTACTTTTATGCTTTGCCGTTCGCATATGTATACACATCAAATTTCATGAGTACCTAGTACTCACGCCTTTTTTTATAAAAATATAATTTATGCTTTAACAAACCACGTATAAATCCAAGATTTAAACTTTGTGCAATATTTAAAAAAATATTCTACAAACTTTCATATAAATTTCTAGCTTTTTTATTACATTTCGTTGAATAAGCAGCTTTGTAGCCCATGTAATTTTAGCACAATGAAGTGCATGTATGAAGTAGCAAGGACATTCAGTTGATATTTTGGGATTTTTTTTATTGACCGTGTCAGTCATTTCTTCCATACGAAGTATGTATGTTAACACGATTTTTTTATATGGAGAAAATTACCAACAACTTCAACAAAAAAAAACTACAAATTTCATCGGTAAGCCCCGGCTACATCAAAGTAGCACTTTATTGTATTAAAATTGATTGGGCTAAAAAAACTGCATACTTAAAACCTTTCTGAGTAATCCAATCAAAAAGCAAGAGATTTTTATGTATTTCTCTGTCGATCGTGTATCGTTCGTAGATGACTGCAAACATTAATACATTTAAATAATAAAGCGAAATATGTATTAAGGCTGTGTGCGAGTTGACCTAAATTTTAGTACCTAAACTTATATTCCACTTGAAATTTACAGCCTCTTTCATTTGATATGTATATTCACTTATATAGTGTACACATATTTCGAGAAAACAAAAAAAAACGAATTTATATCAATTTTTTAATAAAAATGTATGTTTCTCATATAAAAATTTAGGAGTACCGTTAATTTTTTCATAATCAAATGATCGGATCTAAACCAAATTAATATGGGACCACATGTGAGACATAGACTTTTCAATACAAAAAGAATCATCGAAATCAGTTAACGTGGTCCAAAGTTATGCGGTAACATACATAACATAAGCTTCTCCTTTTTTGGAAGTCGGTTAAAAGGTACGTAATTAACTATATTAAAAGATAGATTTTTTTCGAATTTTCACTATTTTTTTAATATTGTTTTTTTCTGATATCTTATAATTTATTACGTCCTTTTTTAAGAAAAACATACATTTTATTTTAAAAATGGACATAATCTCGTTTTTCTAGAAATATGTATATATTATTTATATAGGTACAACCACTCAATGAAAGGTATTTCAATTACCCTTCCAACCATATCCACGTGTTGATAATCGGTTCAATAATTTTCAAAAATAAGCTTTTGAAAATATTGAAAATTCCACTTTTACCACCCCTTGCACCTTGTCAAGAGGCATTATGCAAATTTATTAATTGTGCGCTTGCGTTGCAAGTCAAGTCGCAAACGACCAAATACGACGAGGAATTTCGAATACACAAGCACCACAAGCACTTGCGATTACTACAAGCAAGCTTGTAGTATTTTCTGTACTCGTGCCTGTATTGCGCGTCGTGGCAAGTACTGTACACAATTTGGCTCAAGAGAAGAAGTATGACTAGCATTTTCACTCGTGATGAAGAGTAGTGGCTTTGCGCGGAGGGACATAAGCATTCTACTTTGGAGTAGAGTCAGTGATGAAATTGATGGTACAATAGTACTTTTTTGGTCAATTTTGGAAGCCAAAAGTACATTGGTACTACATCGACATTTTTGATACATTTTTGGCAAGATACGGTACTGCACTACAATTATGTCGAAACACCACATTCTATTTACTTAAAGTTTTGAATTTTTGTGCATAAAAATATAGTCATCTTTTTCTACCTTATTTAAGTAAATCCTCCCTCTTCTTTATTGGCGCTGTAACCGCCTAATCGATTTTGGCCGAGTCCAAAACAGCACGCCAGTCATTTGTCTTCTGTGCTAATTGACGCCAATTGGAAATGCTAAGTGAAGCCAAGTCCTTCTCCAGATGGTCTTTCCAACGCAGAGGAGGCCTTCCTCTTCATCGCGGCCCGCGTTGAATATTTTCAGAGCAGGAGCGTTTCTATCCATTCGAACGGCATGGCCAAGCCAGCGGAGCCGCTGAATTTTAATTCGCACTATGTCTATATCGTTGTAAAGCTCATACAGCTCATCGTTAAATCGTCTGCGATATTCGGCATTACCAACGCGTAAAGGTCCGTAAATATTTCGCAGAATCTTTCTCTCGAAAACTCCAAGAGCCGCCTCATCAGATGCTTTCATTGTCTATGCCTCCGCGTCATACACCAGCACAGGTATGATGAGTGACTTATAGAGTGTGATGTTTGTACGACGAGAGAGGACTTTACTTCTCAATTGCCTACTCAGCCCAAGGAAGCACTTGTTGGCAAGAGTGATTCTCCGTTGAATTTCACGGCTGATATTATTATTGGAGTTAATGCTGGTTCCCAAATAAACGAAGTCGCCTACTTTTTATACCCGAGCGCACTTGTGCACAAGAGTATTATAACTTTGTTCACATAACGGTTGTTTGTAACAGGCAAAACGAATCGAGATAGATATAGACAAATGTATATTTAAATGATCAGGATGAAAAGAGAAATTGATTAAGCGGTGGCTGTCTGTCCGTCCGTCCGTCCGTCTGTCCGTCCGTCTATGCACACGATAACTCGAGTAAAAATTAAGATATCTTAACGAAACTTGGTACGTGTACTTCTTTCGGGCTTTGGACGGACGGTATTGAAAATGGGAAAAATCGGACAATAACCACGCCTACCTCCCATATAACGGTAATTTTCAGAAATACGAAAACTGCGATATTTTAGTAATTACTGAAGATTATTCACTCAAAATTGATATTTACAATAATTTTTAGACAAAAAATAAGAATATTATAAATTTTTGAAAAATGGGCGTAGCCACGCCCACTTATGGTTACATGTGTATATCTTGG
>NW_016157965.1:170440-172130 GCF_001687245.7 Rhagoletis zephyria
GGGGCAGCGCTCATATGTACGTTCCAAGCGCTCATAGAAGAGATCCTTTGACGCCTCATCCTTCTCCTCCGTCGGGGCATGGGCGCAGATGAGCGAGATGTTGAAGAATCTAGCTTTGATGCGGATTGTGGCTAGACGTTCGTCCACCGGGGTGAACGCCAGTACTCGGCGACGGAGTCTCTCTCCTACCACGAATCCAACACCGAATTTGCGCTCCTTTACGTGGCAACTGTAGTAGACGTCGCAAGGCTTCACGCTTACTTTACCTTGCCCCGTCCATCGCATTTCTTGGATGGCGGTGATGTCAGCCTTTGTCTTCCCGAGGACATCAACCAGCCGGGCAGAGGCACCTTCCCCATTAAGGGTCCGGATATTCCAGGTGCATACCCTTAAATCATAGTCCTTTATACGTTTGCCGTGGTCGTCATCAGAAAAAGGGGGTCTTATCCGAGGCTTTTTAGATTTTTTCATTGGGCGGGGTTTTTACGTGGCGGGACGCAAACCCAGCGCACGCGAAGTTTTACGCCTTCTCACTTTAGGTCGCTCCCAAACGGCTGTTTGGTTGCTACCCAGAGGATACGTGGATATAAATATCCGGACGTTGTGAGCTGCGATTTGAACCGTACGCACAAGAATCGCTTCTGGCTACTCCCAGTTGAATGGCAGTCAAAAGTTTTCCACTTCTGCGAACGGAACCATCCATAAGTAAATACGTAGTGTTTATTGAAAACGAAACTCTTATATAAAAAAAAAGTTTCTGTGATAATAGGTCTATTCATAAAATTTTTCAGTAAGTACGAGCAGCCAGGGAATAAAAGAATCATAGCGAGTAAAATTGAGGGGAAGACTAAAATATCAGAAAAATTTATTGAACGCGGGAAATCTTACGCCATTCTGACTTTCTGATAGGTAAGTAAGTTTTTTTCTAACAAATATTTTTGATACCACATCATGACGCATTCAAAAATAAAATATTCTCCTCCAAGCACCCTTGTTTCACAAAAAATAAGTAGATATAGCTAAAAATAAGTCTTTAAAATTATCCCATTTTCGTTTTAACGATCAACTGACAAAGTCGGTAAGAACCATTCAGCATTATTATCTATTTTGGTATATTTCCCAATATTAAATTCCGTCCAACAAATTTTTTCATCCGCAATTGAATAATTTTATTTTATTTTAAACTAAACTTTTCTTCCTTTCTTTTGTTTATTTACGAACCCTTGTAGTGGTCAGCAGACATTTACTTGTAAGTGTTCGTAGGTAAAATTTTTTCCAGCAGAATTTGGCAGATCTCTGTGTCATTTTACGCTCTGGATTTCCCCCACTTTGCAAGATTTTAGGTACGAGAACACTGCTATTAACTCGTTTATTTCTATAAAAAGGAAATATTTTGAAAAATATTTTTGTTAAACTTCCACTCCGTTAAATGCAACGGTTTTATTTTTGATTTTTGTATTACTAGCACTTACTAAGTAATATAACTTTTATGCTTTTCGTGATTACCTTGGCGTTTTGGTGGCCTTTTCAAACAATTGATTTGCACTTATGTTTTCCACATCGAAACGCCATGTTTTATATCATGATTTATATACAGAAAATCTAAAAACATATGTATATGTAACTATGTATGTATGGTCTTTTAAGTGTTGGTACTTTTTCGGCTTATTTAGTACACTTTTTTTGGCCA
>NW_016157965.1:172155-177785 GCF_001687245.7 Rhagoletis zephyria
CAATAGAGCAAACATTCAAATGTTTCATGAACGTTGAAATGGCTGATATAATTATGCGCCACACAAATAAGTTAGCAAAATAAACTTATAATGCTTACAACAATGCGCATCCAAACACAACTCCTAAGTCATGGACGCCTGTGTCAATAACAGAGCTGTATGCATTTTTTGGCATACTTATTATGACTGGTGCGAACCATAGCAATGGAGAACATGTTCGAGATTTATGGAGCGTCAAAAACTATCCTTTATATCGCGCCACAATGGGAGTCAACCGTTTCTGTTCGATATTGCGGTTCCTAAGATTTGACGATAAAAACACTCGTGCAACACGCTTACTAACTGATAAAGCAGCACCGATCAGTGAGTTGTGGACGATGATGAACAATAATCTTGCTGCACATTACAAGCCCAGCTCATGCTTGACGATTGATGAACAATTATTTCCTTACCGTGGACGCACACGGTTTACGCAGTACATACCGTCAAAACCTGCTAAATATGGTATCAAGGTTTGGTGGATTTGCGATGCCACAAATGCATATCCACTGCATGGACAAATATATACTGGCCAAGCAGAAACTGGTAGGGAAACGAACCAAGGCGAACGAGTGGTGAAGGATTTGTCTGCCAAATACCAAGGAAGTGGCCGAAACATTACAATGGACAATTTGTTTACGACCTTGCCAGTTGCAGAACTGCTTCTCACCTGGAAACTCACGATCGTTGGAACTTTGCGCAAAAACAAATCATATATTCCTCAAGAAATGAAGCAGAACAAAAACAGGACAATTGGTTCAACGACATTTGGCTTCAAAAATAATGTGACAA
This sequence comes from Rhagoletis zephyria, assembly GCF_001687245.7. NCBI lineage: Eukaryota > Metazoa > Arthropoda > Insecta > Diptera > Tephritidae > Rhagoletis > Rhagoletis zephyria. The sequence continues at coordinate 172,987 of NW_016157965.1, forward strand.
TGTGCTCTTATGTTCCCAAAAAAAATAAAGCAGTAATTTTGCTTTCGACTATGCATAATGATGCTGAAATAGCTGACAGTGGGAAACCTGAAATAATTGAATATTATAATCGTACCAAAGGTGGTGTTGATCGAATGGACCAAATGTTTGCGGAATATCCAACACAAAGACAAACAAAACGATGGCCACTAGCGATGTTCTTCAACATGTTGGACATTACAGCTCTTGCAGCCTACATTGTCTACGATTTGAATAACCCGATGTTGCCTTGGAGAACAAACAGCAAGCGTAAGCAGATCCTGCGCAGCTTGGCTGAAGCATTGTGTATGCCCATTATTGAAGCCAGAGCCATAAATCGTCAAGTGACGCGAAATTTTTCGACTAAAATTGCTATTGAAGCATATTTCAACCGACCGGTGGAATCAATGGTGTCAATAGCAGCATCAACATCTGCCGCAGCGCGCACGCCAAAACCTGTGTCCGGATCTTGCTATTTATGTTACGGACAAGAGGAAAAACGCCGTAGAAAAACCAGAAAGCTGTGCGACAAATGTAAGAAGCCAATGTGTCTTGAACATTCGGTCACATCAACAAATTGCTCTATTGCCATGATTTTCCTTAGATATAAGATGCATTTTTATAATTTTTATAATAAAAGTCAATAATATAATGTGTGAAATGAATATTTTTAATTTTTCAAATAAAAAAATAATATAAAAAATGTTTTTTTTTATTATTATGAGGATTTTTACTATTGGGGTACAAACGTATCCCGGGTGTGTGTTTACGTATATAATGTGTTTGGAAGGCTGTAGCTCCTGAACCAATGGTCCGATCTGGTTCAAATTTTGAATTTGAACTCAAAACTAAATAATCTTCCTAGATCCGAAGTTAGCGGTATAGAGGTATAGCGGTTCAAAAGTTACAACACTTCAAAGTTGAAAGTGGATACATTTGTACCCGGGTGTGTGTTCTAGGGTTAATACTTGCGCCGGGTATTTAATGTTCGTCTCCGTCCGAACTTAGACTTTCTTACTGGTCTTAACTAAACATTATGTTCCGAAATGAGTAGTCCACTTGCAAAGTGCGTTATGTAAATGTGTTTAGATTTTTAGTTTTTGGAGGATTACGTACCAGTATTTATAGTAGTTTCATGTCCACTAACAACACAGTGCAAAATCTTTTTATATTCTGAAAAAAATAGCACCAAATGTTAACTCTTCTTCCAAAAGTCGCTATCATACTTGTTTATAAACTTTCAAAAGTATACATCTTCTGATGAACTTAGAAAACTGCTTTAGGTCATATAAATTGTTAATGTTATCTTATGTCATGTTATGTTATGTTACAATTTTATAAGGCTCTTATTTATCCAAATTTTCAAGTTATAATAAAAAAGATTCAATTTAAATGTTACTTGTTGTCGAAGCTGTTTTTTTTAATTTATGGCTTTCTATTATAAAATCACATAACGCTGTTTGCAAGTGGATTACTCAAATGTACTAAGACGGTAGTAACAGCGCATCGCACAGGTATTCACGGCATCACTAAAAAAGTCGATGCTTGCCATGTGAGATAGAAGCACAAGGACGCTCGACAACCAACAATAAAATATTTGGCGCGGGAGAGAGATGAGAGAATGAGAGTGCGAAAACGTGCGTGCATAAGAAGTGTTCCATCATGTAAAAATGTACTTTACATATTTTTGCCGTGTATTCTAACTAAAGGGTTGCAGGATAACATTTGTCGCTTCTACGCTTGCAAGTACTCTTTGCTTTGTACTCTATTCAGGGATGGTAAATGAGTTTTTTAATTTTGTACCAAATTTCTATAAAAAGGAAATATTTTGCAAAATATTTTTGTTAAACTTCCACTCCGTTAAATGCAACGGTTTTATTTTTGATTTTTGTATTACTAGCACTTACTAAGTAATATAACTTTTATGCTTTTCGTGATTACCTTGGCGTTTTGGTGGCCTTTTCAAACAATTGATTTGCACTTATGTTTTCCACATCGAAACGCCATGTTTTATATCATGATTTATATACAGAAAATCTAAAAACATATGTATATGTAACTATGTATGTATGGTCTTTTAAGTGTTGGTACTTTTTCGGCTTATTTAGTACACTTTTTTTGGCCATTTGGTACAAAATTAAAAAACTCATTTACCATCCCTGAATAGAGTACAAAGCAAAGAGTACTTGCAAGCGTAGAAGCGACAAATGTTATCCTGCAACCCTTTAGTTAGAATACACGGCAAAAATATGTAAAGTACATTTTTACATGATGGAACACTTCTTATGCACGCACGTTTTCGCACTCTCATTCTCTCATCTCTCTCCCGCGCCAAATATTTTATTGTTGGTTGTCGAGCGTCCTTGTGCTTCTATCTCACATGGCAAGCATCGACTTTTTTAGTGATGCCGTGAATACCTGTGCGATGCGCTGTTACTACCGTCTTAGTACATTTGAGTAATCCACTTGCAAACAGCGTTATGTGATTTTATAATAGAAAGCCATAAATTAAAAAAAACAGCTTCGACAACAAGTAACATTTAAATTGAATCTTTTTTATTATAACTTGAAAATTTGGATAAATAAGAGCCTTATAAAATTGTAACATAACATAACCAATAGAGCAAACATTCAAATGTTTCATGAACGTTGAAATGGCTGATATAATTATGCGCCACACAAATAAGTTAGCAAAATAAACTTATAATGCTTACAACAATGCGCATCCAAACACAACTCCTAAGTCATGGACGCCTGTGTCAATAACAGAGCTGTATGCATTTTTTGGCATACTTATTATGACTGGTGCGAACCATAGCAATGGAGAACATGTTCGAGATTTATGGAGCGTCAAAAACTATCCTTTATATCGCGCCACAATGGGAGTCAACCGTTTCTGTTCGATATTGCGGTTCCTAAGATTTGACGATAAAAACACTCGTGCAACACGCTTACTAACTGATAAAGCAGCACCGATCAGTGAGTTGTGGACGATGATGAACAATAATCTTGCTGCACATTACAAGCCCAGCTCATGCTTGACGATTGATGAACAATTATTTCCTTACCGTGGACGCACACGGTTTACGCAGTACATACCGTCAAAACCTGCTAAATATGGTATCAAGGTTTGGTGGATTTGCGATGCCACAAATGCATATCCACTGCATGGACAAATATATACTGGCCAAGCAGAAACTGGTAGGGAAACGAACCAAGGCGAACGAGTGGTGAAGGATTTGTCTGCCAAATACCAAGGAAGTGGCCGAAACATTACAATGGACAATTTGTTTACGACCTTGCCAGTTGCAGAACTGCTTCTCACCTGGAAACTCACGATCGTTGGAACTTTGCGCAAAAACAAATCATATATTCCTCAAGAAATGAAGCAGAACAAAAACAGGACAATTGGTTCAACGACATTTGGCTTCAAAAATAATGTGACAATGTGCTCTTATGTTCCCAAAAAAAATAAAGCAGTAATTTTGCTTTCGACTATGCATAATGATGCTGAAATAGCTGACAGTGGGAAACCTGAAATAATTGAATATTATAATCGTACCAAAGGTGGTGTTGATCGAATGGACCAAATGTTTGCGGAATATCCAACACAAAGACAAACAAAACGATGGCCACTAGCGATGTTCTTCAACATGTTGGACATTACAGCTCTTGCAGCCTACATTGTCTACGATTTGAATAACCCGATGTTGCCTTGGAGAACAAACAGCAAGCGTAAGCAGATCCTGCGCAGCTTGGCTGAAGCATTGTGTATGCCCATTATTGAAGCCAGAGCCATAAATCGTCAAGTGACGCGAAATTTTTCGACTAAAATTGCTATTGAAGCATATTTCAACCGACCGGTGGAATCAATGGTGTCAATAGCAGCATCAACATCTGCCGCAGCGCGCACGCCAAAACCTGTGTCCGGATCTTGCTATTTATGTTACGGACAAGAGGAAAAACGCCGTAGAAAAACCAGAAAGCTGTGCGACAAATGTAAGAAGCCAATGTGTCTTGAACATTCGGTCACATCAACAAATTGCTCTATTGCCATGATTTTCCTTAGATATAAGATGCATTTTTATAATTTTTATAATAAAAGTCAATAATATAATGTGTGAAATGAATATTTTTAATTTTTCAAATAAAAAAATAATATAAAAAATGTTTTTTTTTATTATTATGAGGATTTTTACTATTGGGGTACAAACGTATCCCGGGTGTGTGTTTACGTATATAATGTGTTTGGAAGGCTGTAGCTCCTGAACCAATGGTCCGATCTGGTTCAAATTTTGAATTTGAACTCAAAACTAAATAATCTTCCTAGATCCGAAGTTAGCGGTATAGAGGTATAGCGGTTCAAAAGTTACAACACTTCAAAGTTGAAAGTGGATACATTTGTACCCGGGTGTGTGTTCTAGGGTTAATACTTGCGCCGGGTATTTAATGTTCGTCTCCGTCCGAACTTAGACTTTCTTACTGGTCTTAACTAAACATTATGTTCCGAAATGAGTAGTCCACTTGCAAAGTGCGTTATGTAAATGTGTTTAGATTTTTAGTTTTTGGAGGATTACGTACCAGTATTTATAGTAGTTTCATGTCCACTAACAACACAGTGCAAAATCTTTTTATATTCTGAAAAAAATAGCACCAAATGTTAACTCTTCTTCCAAAAGTCGCTATCATACTTGTTTATAAACTTTCAAAAGTATACATCTTCTGATGAACTTAGAAAACTGCTTTAGGTCATATAAATTGTTAATGTTATCTTATGTCAT
>NW_016157966.1:0-122385 GCF_001687245.7 Rhagoletis zephyria
ATCGCTTAGGCGGTTACAGCGCCAAAAAAGAAGAAGAAGAAGAAAACTGAGCAAAATCTCGCTTTTTTTTAGACATAAGACATCAAAATGTTTACATTTTCGCACGACAAATAGAAGAATCTCCTACCACATTATCACCATGCTCAGTGCTTACCTCCAGTGGCAACATGCCTTTCCTATTCAAATACAAATTTAATATCAATAGAAATCCAATTATTTTGTTGCTAGTTCTTCCTGTTATTGCCGTACTCAACAGAGATGGAAAATTTAATTTTTAAATTATGCCTACCTGATTTGCGGAGACAACTGCACCTAAAGGTGGGTAAATATACTTAAAAAAATTATAGTAAAGATCAGCAATTATGATTAGATATAAGTTGTAAATTAATTAAAAAATTTCGTTAACTCAAATAAGGAATTAAGTTTTGTTGAGATTTTCTATAAAAATACTAAAAATCTCGAATTTTGTATTGCAAATATTTATTATTTTACTAAAACTCCACATAATTCTGCAAGGGAAACTTTAGAATTGCTTCCTACGATCAATAATTAAATTAATACAATTTTATCCACGCCTTAACCCGCCGTAACTCGCGCATTTGTTTTAGTACGTCGTTATTCGCCCCCGTTACAGATACCGCTAGCTAAATTACAAGATTTCTCAAAAGATAAATATTTGTCGCAAAAATATTCAAATATCGTGAATTTATCATCCACGAAAGCGAAAATCCTATTTTTTTGTAATTTGAAAAACTCTACTTGCATCAATTTTACTGAAATAAATTTTTCAACTAAGCCGCAACCATCTTCAAAAATATTTTTTGCAGTAAACTTTCTTAAATCTCTTTAGTTGTATACCCAAATTGTAATACTTCCTTTATTTGATTAATTTAATTTAATAAACATTTTCAAAAAGATGGTAAACTTCCACAAAAATATTTTCGGCAGCCATATTGCAATATTCATTTTATCTTATCAATCTAATTTAACTTAAATTTTTAAACAGGTGGTAACTCTCTAATATTTTTTTCTGTATTTAAGTTAGACCTTTGGCAATACATCGGTGAAAACTGCAAACAAACATACAGATAAAAATTCTAAATACTTTAAATTTTTCCTTAATATCTTCAATGTATGTACAGTAGAGTGGTCCAAAAAAAATAAGTTGGAATTTTAATGCCGGCACCCCCTAGGATTGTTCTATATCGAAAAAAAACATACCCCTATTTTTTTTATTTTGAAATCAAAAAATATTTAGGGGGTGCTCAAAGCGCTCAAAGTTTTCCATGTATTTTTCGTAGAAATGGTATAAAACTCTTAAAAATCAATATTTTTCAATCGGAAAACTGTGGTTCTCTTCAGGAGACTTCCAGTATTAATATCCAATTGTTTATTTAACCATTTTTTATGGTTAAAGATTTTTCCATTGCATTTTCTAGGGGTTTTGGAGGACCTATAAAATATAGTTACTATGAAAAAATGGATAAAGAGACAATTGCGTATTATTACTGGGAATCTCCTGAAGATAAGAAAAGTTTTCCGATCGAAAACTGTTGATTTTCAAGAATTCTACACTATTTCTACGAAAAATTGTTTTTCCCCATATAAAATACATGGAAAACTTTGAGAGCTTTTTATTTCTTTTTTTCAAAATAAAAAAATTGGGGAATTGTTTTTTCGATATAGAACAATCCTAGGGGGTGCCGGCATTAAAAATCTGACCTTATTTTTTTTACATACATTTTTGGACCACTTCAATGTACAGACATCAGCCTGCTACAATTTTTTATATGTATGTATGTATAGATTTTTTTCTCATTTAAAAGAAGTAATTAATAAATTTAAGCTAACAATTTTTTGTTTCAAATGTACGATAAATACCAAATCAATTTTATGTGTAGTCAAGCATATTTCGCAAGATCAAATTCGTGAAAAGTATGAAAACATATCCCTGCTTTGCAGTTAATCGATATGACATCTTCCTGTAATCTAATCTTAGTACGAACATTTTTGACATAAGAATTATTACATTAATCCCGTTTGGCTATAAAAATTACAGCATTTCTTCAAGCAGTGCTAGACAAAAAGATAATCACTTTCCACCGAACACTTCAATCTGACATTTTAAAAGGAGCTGCTATAGATAATTGTTCGACCTTAAACCCTTACCAAGGCTGTTGGACAAAGTAACACACAACAGAAAATGGCCAGTTAAAATAACAAACGATTTCCCGACGAGTTGTTTGGCAACGTTCTAAATGTGCCTAAAATGATGTGCTTTACCGAATTTACTTTCAAAAAAAAACGGTTGAAAAAAGTACAATTGTACATACTTTTCCATCACTGGTACTCACTCACCCACCCATTCAACGCAGAGCATTCTCATTTTCCCCTTCATCGCACAAACAGTTCATATAAAATTCATTGCATACCCAAAAGGCGCACGGCGCGCCAATTGTTAGTAAACATTGTGACACCAATTGCCAGTTGTCTGTATCTATCTAATCGCTTTCTATACTCTTTTGAAATCGTGATGACCGTTATAGCCGAGTTCATCGTTCACCTTCGCCTGATGCCCGTTCTACCCGTTTACACCTCACCACCCCCATACAGCAAGGTGGTACGAAATAACGGGTTTGTCAGTGAATTTGTTGCAAATTGGTTAGTTGTGTCACATTGCATTTTGTTGGTTGCCGGTTGCCCGCTGCATGGGTGCATTGCACTTTTGCTTTGTTGCATTTGTCTGGAGAGAAGGGGGGCTGCGCTCAGCGCTGGACAATCGGCACGTAGCGTGTGTTAGGCTACATTGTTGTGGGCCGAGCGAGTTAGCAGGCGACAACTTGTGTTAAGCATTTATGTGTTGCATGTACATATGTATGTTTGTAGGTACATATGAATATGTATGTGTGTTTGTGCAGACATTGGCATGCACAAGTATTTTCTTTACAAATTGATTGACAGCACAAATTGTTTGCTAATACGAATTAAATTGGGAGCAGGGCCAACTGATTTGTGCGCGTTTCTTTGTAGTTGGACCCTTGGCTTTTTAATAATGCATATGTATATGTATGTATACTCTTTAAGCACATACATACATATGTACATTGGTAAATAAGCTCGTTTGTGTGTCAGCTAATGTCACCTCTTGCCAATATGGTTGTCACCGCCCGCATTTCAAGGCATTTCCCATCCCCAGCACTACTTCTCTTCGATTACTGTTATTGCTGTTTATTCCATTATGGTCGTTTTTATTCATTAGATTTTCATTGCTTTGATTAGAGGGACAATATTGTCCTTTATTTATTATTTATTTTGCAATTTCAATATTGCGTATTTTCATTTGTCATTTGTTTGCCTGAAGTACGTACTTTTGTATTCGTAAGAGGTATTATGTAATGAACTTCAATTATTAACTATTAAAATTTAATTTATAAGATTTATTTACTTACCAGACAACACGTGCTCTCTGTGCGACGACTTAAAACATCTTTCTAACTGCGAAATAGCCATTTAATTCGTTTAAGAGACACAGTAGAAAATGGTTCCTCACTGAAACCACTTCCCTAATATTTTTTTTTTTAAACTCCACCACGTTGTTGCTAAGGTTACTGGTAACCAATGTGTAAAAGACGTTTCTATATGGCCAATTCGAAAATAATAAAAAAATAGAAAAATAGGGTTTTATTAAAATTTAACCGATGAAAACTTCCAACAAGATAAGTCTAACAATTTATTGTTATACATTATTACATAAAAGTCTGTAAATCCTCTTTTCAAAACATGTTCGGTCTAAAGTGCATCAAGTACGAACATAACGGTTGTATTGGAAAAAAGTGGAGGGTTCAGGAACTATAAAGAACCTATTTTCATGGTGGACTTGACCAAAACTACAACTTACACTAGGTTTTGTTTCGGGTATATTTCATTACTTTTTTGTAGCTCCGTGTAATTGTTTGGTAAATTTTTTCTTTTTGCAAAAATTTGCAAGCGGCTTTTTTTCTAAGCGTTCCAACGATATATAACTTGTATTGGATGTGGAAACAGGACTACAAGTTTTTCAACATAGAACGCACTCGGGTCCGCCTTGCTTTTTCGTCGACAATAATACACGTTTACAGAAATGAAAAAAATTATACGACCAGCGACATTTTTATATGCATTGTAATGTTAAATTTTTCTCTAAATCCGAATACGAAATTAAAATGTAAGAGAGAAGAACAGTTTTTGAGATATAGCCGAATTTTGGGTTTTTGGGATGTGAAAAAGGTGCTCTAATTTAGTGCTCTCATAGTTGGCCAATCTTAAATTTCTATTTGTATTTTGTAAAGCCTATTAAATTTGCTATCAACTGCTTCAACAAAATTTTCCAACTGCATAAGCAGCTTAGGAGCTATAGATGCATTGGGCGCGTTCATAAAACGTTGCTGTTTAGCTCAGCTGCTACGAAACTGCTGGCAACTGTTGAACCCAAAAACTACGTGTTATGGTCTGATTATTCATACTTCGCATTACTTCGCATAAACTTCAAACTGTAATTTCGTATGTACCTTGTACGTATTTTGTATGTGTTCCATTACCATGAAATTAGCAGAACTTTTAAAAACTTAGCGGTCTGTTGAGTTTAGATTTTGCTTCAAATTTTCTTAAGTTACATTTCTATTGCACTGGTACAAATGGTTGTGCGATGTTATGCGAAGTACGCATAATCAGGCCTTTATAGAAACGCCTTGAAGAATATGCTGTCAAATGAACAGCTGATAAACGTAAACAAACGAAATTGCAGTCAGGGATGCCAACTCCATTAAGGCTAATTACCCCAAATTCCTGAAAGAATTCCCCAAGTTTCAATGGTATTCCCCCAAAATAACTTTTACAACTTAAGGCAAATCATTCTCATATTTATTCAAAAAACTACAAATATATTGAAAATAAAAACTAAACTGTACACAAAAATACTACGAGTAAGTTTAATTAATTATTATGATACTCCCTTTCTACTCTACTTTACAGACTTAATGTAATTTTATGGCCCGAAACACTAAATGAGGACACTGTGTGAAACCGTTTACCTTTGTTATGTGCCAGGTGCACATGATGGGAATAGTGGAAATATCGAAACAGTGTTTATATAGTTTGGAACGCAAGATAAATGAAACGCAGAGCAAAAGCAGCGCAAAGGCAAATGTAACGAAAGCCGGGCAACATTCCATTTTCAGCGTTGGATCGAGCGGAGTGAAATCAGGCGGGGATGTTAGGATAGCTCTAAGGAAAGAAATAGTATTTTCATTATTTTACTTTAAATCCAAATTATAATGCAGATATAACTAATTAAAAATAAATAACTATCAATATATGGAATGGATAATTTTGACTCTTCGTAATGTAGTTATTAATTTATTTAAATTTACCTCTCAACATTATGACTATACAATTTTCGGACTTCTTCAAATCTGGCGTACGTAAGCGTTGGAGCTTACATCATCGAGTGCAAAACAAAGTTTGGTGTAATATCAATATTGTGGATATCAGCTAGACATAAAATAATTTTGTGCACTTTGATTAGAAGAAAAATCTTGAGAACTTTCAGAATCTTTTGGACTCTTATCGTCTTACAACAAAAGCGGTGAGTGTTTCAGCCACCTAGCGTTAACTTTAAAAGAGTCATACGTTAAATGTAGAAATAACAGCAACAACGAAAGCCGCCAGATGAAATATTAAGTGATAAATATTGCTGGAAGTAAAGGAAATAATGCATATTTTTTCTAATCTGACAGAATTACGCAATTACAGGTGCTCATAAAGCAATAGGAAACCATTTTTCTTTGTTTTTTTCACTGCCAGCAAATTCAGATTTTTTGATCCCCTATTTTTCTAGAGACAGGTAAAGTACCCTATTACACCAGGTGCTCATAAAGCAAAGGAGTAGGAAGTTTTCCCTCGCCAGTAACGGTGATCGCGGGCAAGGTAAGGATAGGAACGAGTTGGAAAGCGGAACGTTTATTCGCTGATGAAATTGTCGAAGCTAAAATGAATAAAGAAAATCCAAAACGATAACGCGTATTAGCTTACTCTCCGTTTATATTCGCCTGGTTGACCGCCAAGGAATACCTCAGTCGATTTTTTTTTTATCCTAATCATCTGGAATTCTATGGCAGAAACACGAAAAGCATCAGGTGATCAGAAAGCAAAAGAAAACTAATTTTCTTTTATTTTCTTTCGCCAAACGCAAATTTCATTTGTGCTTCTTCTACATACGTATATGCCTAAGTACATATATACGAAAAAGTAACGGCGATCGCTAAACACTGCAAGAGTCAGGAACGAGTGGAAAATCGGAACAAACAATTTGTTGCTACAATTCTCCAATGCAAAGAAGATAAATATGTAGAGCAATAGGCTCTGCTTTTTGGGGCGACTAGCTGCGCCTTTATGGTCGCCTGGTAGTTTGCTGGCATTCGTAATTTTGAGTGTTCCCAGAAAGAAAAAAAAATGGCATGGCAGTGAAGGATTTTTATTTTTTCGCCTTTTTTTTTAAAGCTGCAACTATTTTAAAGAACTACAACAACAACTCACAACAAACGGACAGGGGTCATTTGACCCATTTTCATATTTGGCTTCAAATTGGTACATATAAATGTACATATTTCAGTTTTTTTGTTACCAAAATAAGAAAATAAAAATTAATAGTATTTATTTTAAAATACGTATAATATTTATGTTACTAAAATTAATTTTAAAGTCAAAATCTTTCAAGCTAAAATACAAGTTTAAAAATAAACAATTTTTTTTTTTATTTAATAAATAGTTTTTAATTACAGTGTTAAGAAAATAATATTAATATCTACTTACTTTAGCGCGAAAAACCCGTCCATCCTTTTATTGCCTTTTCGAAAACACATTCATAATTGTTTTATATTTAAAAAAAAATATTTATTCAAATTCCAAGAGATTCTTACAATTCACAATGTGTGTTTGTGTGTATGCATGAATAATGTACATATAGTACATATGTACGTAAATTCATCGACTTATAAGCAAACGTTATATATAATTAAAATCAGTAATGTAATTTTGTTAGCATTCGTATTGAATGACGGTGTATGTATGTATGTATGTATGAATGTTATTGTATGGTATGAATGTTGTATGTCGATTTGTTAACAATTCAAACACAAAAAAAAAAAACATACACACATTGTACTAAAATACAATAAAACTAACTAAAATGCCATTATATAACTATTTACAAAGTAAAAAAAAAAGAACACTTAAACGAAAATTTATATATTTATGTAAGTAAGAAGTTTGTATCTATATACTCGTATTGCTCATTCACTGCAATGGATTTTCGCTAGAGGATGTGTGTGCAACACTGTGCAGATGCCACCACACAGCTCTCAACGCCACTCGAGAGCTGCTTTTGTTTTTGTCTGTTTGCATTTTGTTGGAGCATCCTCGCTTTACGATTCTTCTTTTCTTTTTTTTTTTTAATTTAATATTTAACTACATTTAATTAAGTAATTATTTAAAATATTATTTTTTTGTTTCGTTTCTTTCATTATTTAACTTATTTTTTTTTTTTGTTTATAGTATTATGCACTTACATTAGCTATATTTATGTATAATTGTATTTATGCAATAAGTAGGTATACTTACTTACATATGTACTTAAGTAGGTAAATAGCAATCATTTCGCTGCATCTCGACGACTATTCAAGTTTGATTTTTTTAGTTAATATATATATTTTTTTTTTGAAATTTTTTCTTATTTTTCTTTTGTTATAGTATAAAGTAACTGCAGACATTTACATTACATATATGCATTTTTGTATGAGTGTGTTTGTATGTATTGTAATATTTACATTTACTTGCTTATTTGTTTGCAGTGGTGTGTGTGTCGTACATACATACATATGTATAAATAATGTGTTCGAATTTTAGTAAATTAATTTTTTTTTTTATTTCAATCAGATTTATTAGCTATTCTATATATGTATTTATATGTATTTCATGCACAATTATTTGTTACTTATTCTTACCACACTTGTATGTATGTATGTATGTATGGATGTACCTACATACAAATGTGTCTGTATGCATATTTTTCTCACTTATCTTAATTGTAACTTACAGCTAAGTAGAACTAAGTGCTTCTGCAGTTTTTTAATATTTGCTTATTAAATTTTAAGTAAAAAAAAAAGAATATTACACTTAATGCATTTTATATGTATGTATGCAATTTGCAGTTTGTTTTGTTGGTGGCGCGCATCTTAAATATAAATAAATTTTCAACTTCCATCTGAAAATTTCGCATTTTCTATTTTGTAACTTTAAATTTGCTTTTCATTTTTGCTTTTCTTCTTCGTGCTTCAATTGAAATTTTTGCAGCACTTTTGTAGTTCGTTATTAACACATAACGGCACTTGCGCTTGTAAGTGGCTCTTAACACAGCAACTACATACACATTTTCTTTCATTTATTTTTAAAATAAATTTATTTTCAACCACTTGTAACCACCCACAATTTGTTTAATAAACTCAAACTTAACTAAGTAGAAAAATATGAAGTAAACAAACTTATTAGCAAACAAACTTAAATGCACTTAACTGTTGCAAAAATTATGCTTGCAACTTTCAATTACACAGTATTTAAATAAAATTTTCTGTGTTTGTAAAAATTGTAATAATTAAGTAGCTAAGTAATAAAAAAAAAGTAGGTACACATTCTAACTTTTTCGATTAGCGAACGTGGCCACATTGCTGTTCTGCCAAAACAAAATTTACACAATTTCGTTGTTAGTTTTGTATTTGTTGAACATACCAAAAAAAAAATAAAAAATAAAAAATTAAACTTTTGTATAGAAGTTTGTTTTGCAATTATTTTTAATAATTATTTTAAAGCATTTTAGATAAAGTACTGGCCATAAGCTTTTGCGGAAGCTCAACAACTATGTGAGAAAAAGTATGCAGAAATTTAGATCAACTAGGTTTCATGAAAAAATGTATAATTAAGTATGATTTTAATTAAAGAAAATTTTAAGCTTGCAAAATTTTAAGTATATTTTTCCAACAATTACTCGGTTGCAGTTTGCAAAAGCAAAAGGAAAAATAAATTTAATATAAGTTTTATAAAAATTTTAAATTACCCAGACAAAAGCTCAGAAGTATTGAAACTAGAATTCTAGTCCGCCTATGGAAATTTGTCTGCAGAACAAAAAAAAAAAGAAGTTATATTAAGCTCTTGTACAGCAGCCGCGATCACAGAAAGCTTTTAGTATTTGCACGTACATATAAAAGAGCGTCAAACCGAGAGAGCTCTCTCTGATAGTCGTTGGTCCATATAAGTTATGATTAGAGCGAACTTTTATTCTGTGCGCGTCCATATAAAATTTATATTATAAATTGGTGTAAGAGCTTTAAAGAGTGCTGCCCGCAGGCACTGTTTTGAACATCACTGGTGCCTTTAGTTAAGATTGTTTAAAAGCTTTAAAAAGTTTCTGCTGAGGAACATGATTTGGTCGTGATTGATTGGAGATGCAGAGACTAAAATCAGTCTGTGGCCGCTGTAGATATAAATTCTATAAAAAAGGCNCAAGATGGCGCTACATGCCACACAGCTCGCGATTCTATGGCCATTTTGAGGGAAAACTTCGGAGAACAATTCATCTCAAGAAATGGACCGGTAAGTTGGCCACCAAGATCATGCGATTTGACGCCTTTAGACTATTTTTTGTGGGGCTACGTCAAGTCTAAAGTCTACAGAAATAAGCCAGCAACTATTCCAGCTTTGGAAGACAACATTTCCGAAGAAATTCGGGCTATTCCGGCCGAAATGCTCGAAAAAGTTGCCCAAAATTGGACTTTCCGAATGGACCACCTAAGACGCAGCCGCGGTCAACATTTAAATGAAATTATCTTCAAAAAGTAAATGTCATGGACCAATCTAACGTTTCAAATAAAGAACCGATGAGATTTTGCAAATTTTATGCGTTTTTTTAAAAAAAAAAGGTATCAAGCTCTTAAAAAATCACCCGTTACATAGTGTACTGTGGGAGAGCGCATTGGTCGTGACCGTTTCACACCGATAGAGCGAAGCTTGGGTTGCCAAAAAGGAATATGCCACTGCTGAATGTTTTACTTGCTTAACTTTGATATTTTTCTAATAAATTTTTCGCATAATTCAAGAAAAAAACACAAACTATTTTTTCCCACAAATAAAATACAAAACTTAAAGAGCGTTCACAATGTCAGCTTAGTGTTGAGATAGGTTTTTGAAATGTTTCTCTCTTGACATATTAACTTGCAAATATAGTTGGAGCGGTACTTTAAATAATATTTTATTTTGTTCACTAGAAACGCAAAATTTCACTCGAAACTGATATTGAGGAACGTGATAAAAACAAAATCGCTCAACTCTATTGACATTGTAAACGCTCCTTAACCGTTTGTATTTTGGATTGAAGAACCTTCAAAGAAATAAAAAAATGCATACTTTTTCAACACAGTCGCTTGATTCGAAAATCCGAAAGATTTGTATAAACCTTTCATCTGTTGTTAATTTTTTCTCTTCTAAGACAGCACCGTTTCAGCTTGGAGCGGTCCACAAATGCACTCCAAAGGATATTAAAGCCACTAATATAACCAATTCAGAAGTTTCCGGTAGAAAAAAAAAATTAAATTAATAGGTACATTAAAGCTTTCATCGAACTTAAAAGGTAAACAAAGTGAGAATATTTAAAACGCATAGAAGCTTTTAGCGAACTTACGAGTGCTTTTAATTATGTTAATATATATATGGTAGAAGAGCACAGAAACGCCTTGATGGAAACAAAAAAAAAATTGTTAGAGAACAGTTAGTGGCCAAAGGTTATATTGAATATGGATTACGGGAAAATCCACTCAGCCGCTTTTTGCCGCCAACCGAAAGGTGCTGCCTTAAAAACTATGTCAGTTTGTGGCTTTTATTCGCTTTTTATGCTCAACTCAATTTTATGTTATCATTACAATTTTAGGCTAATTTTTGTTTATTGATACATTCACTCACACTAGTGGCACTTTATTTAAAATTATACTAAAATATAACTTACACTACGTTTTATGCAACGAAAAGTATGTAAGTGTGTTAAACTATGTATGTATATGTTACTAAACAAACGTGAGGATGCGCCGAATTAAAAAAAGAAACTTGAAAAAAAAACAGTGGAAGAGCAGAGTAAATGTAAATGGTTAGAACAGCAAAATTTTCAAAAAAAAAATTAAAGCGAATACCTCTGTTAGAATATTTTCAAAAATTGAGCAAGTTCTGGTGTACTTCAGGCTGTGCAGTAGTGTATTATTTTTTTATAATCAATCAATAATACACTTCTATCTTATAACACAGTAAATGTTATTACTATCAAAAAAAAAAAAATGGTGCTGTGTGTGAACAAATGCAAAAACAAGTACAAATGTATCAACAATTTAATTTTTTGTGTTTTGTGGGCGTTTGGTAATAATAAATAAGTAAATTATTTTTAAAATTTTCATCGATTTTAATTAGCGGAATACTCCTCTAATAGAGAGATGTCATTTACTTTTTCTGTGTGTATTTTGCATTAAATTTATTCACGTACTTTTAGTATATTTTAAAAAAACTCAATAAAATAGTTAAGAAATGAACAAAAATTTTATTTTAACTACTAGAGAGTTTTTAATCTGTGCGGCAATACAGTGATAACCCTACTGAAAGTTTAATAAGAAAACAAAAAAAAGTTGAAAAAATTATATATAAAAAATTTAAAAAAACAAAAATTAAAAAAAATTTATAATTCTATTGCAAGTTTATATAAAATTGTAAATAAAAATCTGCAATCGTATATGTACATCGATAGATTTCTAAAAAAATGTCAAACTTTTTATAAAATTGTACTAAAGTATATAAATTTTTTTTTTAACTGAAAAGTTTTATCGAGATTTGGGTTCAAGTTAAAAACTTCGAAACTAGAAAAATATCCCAAAAATTTCTATAAAGATCTTTATTTTTAGATCATTGTTGTTTTTTGATTTTTATTTTTCCGATCAATAATAATCGGAATTTCGATTTTTATTTTTTTTCGGTAAAATTAAATCGTTATTTTGTGATTTTCTTTTTTCTCTAAAAAATATTCGTTCTTTTGCACTTAAATTTTTTATCCATAATATTTTCTCGTTATGATGGAGACTGCGTTTTTAAGACCGAGCTAAAGCGTCTTTGTGTTCTTTAATTGCAA
Source organism: Rhagoletis zephyria (assembly GCF_001687245.7). Taxonomy (NCBI): domain Eukaryota; kingdom Metazoa; phylum Arthropoda; class Insecta; order Diptera; family Tephritidae; genus Rhagoletis; species Rhagoletis zephyria. The sequence goes on from NW_016157966.1 coordinate 12,248, forward strand.
AAAGGCGTATAAGAGTATTGTTAAAACTAGAAAATGAATACTTTTCATATAGGGTTTTCAAATTCATTCCAAAAGTTTTAAAATAACTACAATATACATTAGGGTGATTCAGAAAAATTTTAATTTTTTTCCTCGGAACCATGCTCAAAAGTTTCGTTTAGACGCCAAAATAAGTCTCAGAAAATATGAACCCATTCATTCGACTTTGACCTCGAATAACTCTTGACCGAGTTGACTTATCGAAAAATGACTTTTGACCTTTTTTATAGAGCGCTCCATTCTCTATACCTTTACAGTTCGTTAAATATAAAAATCAGAATTAAAAAAAATAAAAAAATTCCTGTTATTCTTATGGGCTCATATTTTTCAAGACTTATTTAGTTTAAACATTTGAGCATGGTTCCGAGGAACAAAAATTTTTTTTTTCTGAACCACCCTAACATACATATGTATGTACATACGTGAATAAAATTATGCAAAAAAGCTTGTTTTGAACAAAAATATGCATATGGCATTTGATGAGTTCGAAAGATCTTCATATTAAAGCCAAAAAAGTTGAAAAAAATTTGAAGATTGTGAAAAAATGTGTTCAAAATCGTACTCATTTCTTTGTTGCTAATTTGCGACAATCGTTGCCATGATTTGCCATAATTTATATATTTTCTTAATTTTTCATTAAAAGTATAGCGCTGCACTAATGTACAAAATGTGTGTTTTATTTTTTCTATGTATGATTTTTTTCTTTGTTGGGTAAGTAATTCCTTTCGCGTTTTCATTTGGCAGCTTATTTTAATAAAAAAAAAAACGAAAATCTAGCAAATTTTTCCGCATTTACGCTTAAGTACACACGCACTTACCGACATATTTTCACATTTAGCTACAATCTTAATTATTTTTAAATTTTTATTTTCTTGCCTTTTTTACAGTCAACAGAATATGGATAATAAATAGATGGTATTTGCCACTACCTCAGCATGTCACGCGCGCAAAGCACCAGAAGCTCATTCCGAAAATTTGTCTCGAAAATACGCGTATGTATGTTTGTACATATGTATTTATAGTACATAATTTGCATACACTTAATTAGTTAGTAGAAGAGTTTGTCGTACTTTTTCGTTTCCTTTTTTTTGCTTATAAAAAAATTATACTTATTCCTTTGCTTTATAAACTAAGAATTCTAAAAAAAAAAAATGGCAACTCTCAAATACGTTGAATACGTTTCTTGTTGTTTTTGCTTTTCGTTGATTTTTCGTTGGGTGTAGACAGTGTAAATATTTATGTTTGTTTGTATGTAAAACGAGCGCAGCAGAAGGAATGCTTGAATGAATACATGATTAGCTCTGAAGAATGAATGCAGCGAGTGTTAGCGAAATGTATGCGTTTCAGGAGTGAGTGAGTGAGTGAGTGAGTGATTGAGTGCGCGAGTGCATAAAAGTGGCAAAGAAACGAAGGTTGCATGCAATATGCATGCTCGTACATACATACATATGTATGCATGTATGTATGTATGTTTGAATGGCACTTGCACAAATGCAAACAGCAGAGAGATAAACCAGAAATGCGTTGGTGTGGGTGGGTGCGTGTGTGTTTATGTGTTTATGTGCAACTCTACTCCCATAAGTATGCTATGTTGCATGCAACGCCCGCTGCTTGCTACGCATGTGAGTGGGTGTGTGTGAATTTCTTATTATTTAAAGCCAGCGAGAAATATTGACTTTTCGTCAAAAAATGCTAAACAATCAGTGCTCATTCTTTTTGTTTGTATGTACTACATGTAGCTGCTTGCCGAGATATTTCAGTCTGTGTGTGTGTGTGTGTGTGTTTGTGTTTCTGCTGCAGTAAATTGATGCTGTGCTGGGGCGCTTATTTTGATTTCACTCACACTTTTCTATTTTTCCTCTCCTTCGCTTTTACTCGCTTAACTTACATAAGAATAAACTTATTTTCACAAAACAAAAAAAAAAAAAATATAAAAAGTGGTTTTGTAAAATATTTCGCTTAACATTTCTGGCTTTCGCGAGGGCGTTTCATTTTGTTTAACTTATTTGTAAACGTATGCACGGCTTGTGTTGTTATGTTTTGCTTCGTTTTTTTTTTTTGGCCTCACTCGAATCACACATACTCTACGCGCGATGCATTTTATTTAACAACACTCTTCTTATCCAAAAAGGGGTTTTATTAATTTTGTTTTCACTCTCTATTTTTAATTTATTTTTTTTATTTTTTCTATTCTATTAGACGATAATTTCGCGTATGACACGTCGATTGCGTGAATTGGGCGTTGACGAGTATTCACCCTCGTAGCTGTCATCATAGCTGAGTGACATGTGCTGCTGTGGCGGTATCACTTCATCCTGTTCCATATGCTCCATGTTGTAGGGGTTGGGTAGGCCGCTTACGTCGTGATATGGTGAATCTGGCGAAGAGACGAGAAGAAGATGGGGAAATTAGTTAGGTTAGAAGGAAAAAGAAAATAACAAATAATTTTATGTGTGTATGCTTATTTATTGAGTGTAATCGATTGAATAGTTTTATTATTTGCGAAAATAAAAATTTGTAGCATTTAGGAATGCAAACAAAAAATAAACAAAAAAGTAAAAAACATAACTAAACGTAAAACAAATAACAACCAAAAACTATCGTTTTTAAATATTTCGTTTTAAAATTATTTATCATTAAATCTATAATTGCGAGCCTAAAATCTGGCATTTTTTGTGACTACGGAAGCATCTAAGTAAAAAAATAATAATTTTGTCAATAATTTTGTCATAGAGCATCCTTTGCGTTCGAGTAAGTATTTTTTACTGTTATGTGTACATAACTATTTATAGCTAAGGCGGAAATGCCATTCTCTTTCTATGGAGCTTAGGCCTAGCAAAAAATTATAGAAAAATTGTAATCATAAAAACTAGTGTTATACAAAAATTATAATTTGGAAAAATTTGTGTTTGAAAAATTAGTAAAAATTTTTTGCTTAAACTACAATGACCTAAACAAGTATTCGCGTGTTGGTGTTTAATATTTAAAACGTTTTTTAAGTTTTTTTTTTCTTTTTCAATAAAAATGTTGTCCAAGCTTATATCAAAGTTTCAAAGTTTATACAAAATTTAGGAAAATTCAAAAAATTTTCATAAAAATTTGGAGTTCTTAATGAGAATATTTACAAAATTTTTGGGTACAATTATAGTCCAACGGAGTGCAAGTTTCAAGCTGCATAAAAATCCCGTTGATTTTTAATAATTTTTTCTTTTTGCTGAGGAATTTTTGCAACTTTTTCCATATAAGCATGAATTTCCTAATGAAATAAAATGGAGGGAGACCGTTCGTAACAAATTTTCAAAAAATCAACGAAATTTTAATGAAACTTTGTTGATTTTTCGTAGATTTTGTATACATTTTGAAACTTTGATTTATATCGTTTTGGCTAAAGCTTCGACATTATTTTTATAGAAAAATAACAAAAAAAAAAAAATTCAACTTAAAATGTTGTGTTTAATAAAAGAAAGTCAACGCGTGTTTGAGTCACTGTATGAGCACGGAATTTTTAAATTTTTTAAATTTATTTTAATTTTTATAAGAGAATGGTAGAATATGCAGTACATTTATATTGTATATATATATATATATGCATATGTATGTATATGTGCCTGTGAGTGTTTGGTGTGCGTGTTTCTACTCTTCTTCATTTGATAATTTATTTATTATTCTATTTCACTCATCAAATTTTACTTTCGCTGTGAATGCAATACTCATACAAACTTACTTCAGGCGCTCTCCGTTAGAGCGTAACATCCTGTATTATATCCGCTTTACGATTGCAAGCATTAATAGATAAAGATAAGTGATAATATTTATAAATGGATTTGTATGTGAAGCGTTAAATAAATATTAAATTACATTTCAATATACATATTACTTTATTACATACATATGTCCATATATGTGTATGTAAGTATGTAGCATAAATTATTTTAATTAAATAATGCACTAGCTTACATACTATATATATATATAAATATATGAGTAAAGTACTAGAATACCATAATTGAAATTTAAATTTGTTACCGATTGATTTTCATGCAGCTTATTATGCATTAATTATTAGGTTTAGATATTATTATGTTCGATTTTTTCTTTTTCATTAATAGAGCTACAAAGATTAGATAGCAGCTAATGGGCAAAAGCAATATTCCCTATAAAGTTTTCCAATGCTTGGCGTTTGCTGTACTCAACTGGGAAGGTTCTACGTACAAACATTATTTAATTGGCATACCTATTTAACCTACCTATTTAATACCCGAAAGTCAATTTGATATTGTTAATAGAAGAAAATTATAGAAATAAGCACTCTTAACCCCCTAGTTGTAGACACCCCTGAGAAGAAGAGCACAATCCAACGAAGCTGTTTTCGTACAAATCGAAAATACCCATAAAATATTTTTACAAAAATTTCAAATTTTCTATTTCCAAAAAAATAAAAGGAATACTTACATAATTATGTATGTATGTCTTAATTGTTTTATTAGTTACTTATGGCATTATTCACTAGATCTCCTAAAATTTCGCTCACTCCAAAAAGCATACGAAAATATGAGAAAAAGAGTTTAGTTACGGCAACTAAATGTATGTATGTATGTATTCAGCTGACACTTTTCTCAGTGTACATCGAGAAATAGTATGTATCTACTTATGTATGCACATATATGTATAACTTTTAATTTAAATATAAAATGTACGTTAACATGTTAGCAAGCTCAGCAAATGTGGCAAGTAAAAAGACAAGAAAAACCACTTTAATAAAAATATTCATAGAAGTATCTAACAATAGCAACCACATCTGCTGTCATGCGTAGATAATTCTTAAAACGTACGATAACACACAGAGCTTTTTAGTTTAACGTACATATGTACATACGTTTGTCTGTAAGAATGATAAAGATAGGTAAAATATATTTAAATATTATATGAAAAGGTGTGTGTGTGTGTGAATATCAGAAAGCATTCATTCAAGCATCTGTCGGACATTCAACCAGCTAACAGACAGGATAACAATAGCTTCTGCAGTTGTGGCGAAGAGCAAAAATCGGACACAAATGTAGCCACTATAATATTATTTAAGAGTTGATTTTCTTTAAAAGGCACACATCCGTAAACACACATCGGAAAATGATAACATTATGCGACATAAACTAAAAAATTTCAAAGCACACAAAGCAATCAAAATACCCACGAAACTAGGGGTCAAATATAGTAAAACTGCGTTTTTAGGTTTTCGCTCTGAAGTCAGGATTTTTTTTAAAAGTACTTTGCAAGCCAGGAAAATATATTTTATTAAGGCCTGCTACCCCTGTGAAGGTCGAAGTCCGCGGGACACTAAAACCGTCCGCCTTTCTCTAGCGGCATCATCATTGCAGGAGAAGATTGACGATAAATATGTTTTTGACTAACTGGTAAAATTTTGAGGTTCGAGTTTTCCACTTCTTGAGATTAGTTTGAATTCGCATATAATTTGCACATAGAAAACACAAAACTATTACCAAGCACCCCATAAATTGCCGGCAAGTTCCTTCATCAGCATGGATACTTAAAAATACAATTAAAGCATAAAAAAGATTTATATTAATTGACATGCAACCATCAACATGGAGCTACATGGGCAATTAGTACATATCTAAATACTAATAAGAGACACAGTTAATTTGGGTGCAATATTGATTTTTGTTAGCATTGAGATTCAACTAAGCAACAATGTGATCAAATGGCTACAAAATTTGTGATGCACATAATATTTCAATATGCCATGAACAACAATAATGAATACAATTTCTCTGCTGTACTAATTATGCCTTGAAATTCAACAAAATATTTAACTAATTGGGCAAACAATATAATGCATAGACGTGCATATATGATTTGAATGAGTTTTCCAAAGAAATTATTGCTTATTAAATTAATTAACCAGTCGGTGTGGTTATGGCAAAACAACTAAACTTTCAACAGGTCAATGATTTTTTTAATTGGCCTTTACTTGTACATATATTAGAAGATAGATTTTAATAAAAAAATTTTAAGTAGTCATGTAAGCTGGTTGATACCGCTGATGTCCTATATATATACATACATACGTAAGAAAATAATTTCTTCTCTTTTGAGGGCAATATAACTTTTTAGGAAAAAATCAAAACGCCCGAGACTGTAATAAAATATCGTTTAAATATATGCCATTTAATTGTTATGCAGACTCAGCTTCTTTAATTTCCAAACTTTTTTCTTAGCTATGTAGTTACGTATTATTAGATTTAACCCAAATCGGGCAAGCTAAGTAAAACTGATTAAAAGAAAATAATTTAGAAATTTAAAGAATCTGAATCTGCATAATACTTAAATGGCGTAAAAGTAACTAATGTTTTCTTATGATTTCGAAATTTTTGATTGATCCTAGAAAATTACATTGACTGACCGCTCGATACGCGACCTCTGAGAATTCCGGTCGCATAGCAAGATTTTTTTTTTGCCTTTTACTAATATACATACATATATACACTTGTGGTCGCTGATTAAGTTAAGTGTTATATTCACCAGTTTTGGTTATTTTTTTATTGTTTATCCATTGTTTTTATTTTTTTTTTATAAAACTCTAGCACATGACATAACCAGCACAACATTAATCCACATATCAAACTACTTAGAAAATTTATAAAAATTCGATAAAATTTAACAATTACATACAAAAATTTTAAACGTTTTATTAAACATTGTTATAAAAATTTTAGGTATGCAGTTTTATAGCGTTCTAAATTTTAGTGTTTTTTTGTAAACGGTGTTAGGTATTGCTGGGTATGTAATGTGCTAAAATTTAATAAAAAAAAACTGACAAACATTACATAAACAAAAGAAAAATAGCCAAAACTGGTCAAAATGTCACTTAACTTAATCAGCTGATCACAAGGGTACTACATACATAGTTTTAGACCTCATCAAAAGGTTTTGCTCAAAAATTTATTGAAGTGACATTAGCAACCATTTGACCATACATTTTCATCTTATACAATTTTTTTAGAACCACCAGCTATTTAAATGCAAAATGATTTTTAATTCTCTGTCAATTTCCATATACAATTAAAAAAATTAAAATCATTTTTCCCTAAAATTGCTTTAGTGAAATTGGCTGCCAAATTCTGTAAAAGTATAATTATTTACGATAACGTTTTTCTCTTGATTTCTAAGAAGATATTACTATATTTCAAAGTTTCAATTTAAATTGCATAGCTAGAGTGCGATTAATGGTTTCTATTAAAATATTTTTCTAGAAGTGTATATTTAACTATATGAAAGTATGTACTGCTTCGCATATGGTTGCCTAATCGGCTGTGGTAATTCTGACTGAATGAATGAAAGCTATATGTTTAGCCAGATATCAATACCAATGTACGAATATACATGCATATACATAAACGTTATGGGCAAATCTAAAAAACAGGTAACCTTTGTGTTATTTAGCTTTATTTTCACTATTGTAAACTAAATCAAGCTGGTTGCTTTTGGATATAATTCACTGACGTATACTTAAAGCCTCAAAAAAATTTGGATCAATTTGCTACATAACTTTTGAATTATAGGTGTTTAAATTAAGAAAAATAATGAAAACAAGTGAATTTTTTTATGTAATTTTTAAGAGGGGCACAATTAGTTATGTCATAATTTTTGAAGCACACCATATTTTGATTTGAAATTAAATCGGCGTTTAGCACTTATGTGTACACTTCATATGTAGTGGGTAAGAAAAGTGTGCATTAAAAAATAACGAAATGGCAAGTAACTCAAAGTCTGTAACTTTACATTTCAGAATTTTCAAAATTTTCGGTTTATCGCGTATAGGTTTTGAAGCATTTAGTTTTAAGAACTTTTTAAGTATGTATTGTATTCTACAAACAATTACGAATAATTTGATACCTTGGCAAGAGGTGTGCTTTCAGAATAAACTAACTTTTAAGATAAAATATTCTGCGATCTTGAGCGTAATTTTTATTCCAAAAACACTTTAATTGAAGGCACATTTGGAAAATACGACGAAACGATCTAAATCTTTCTATAACTGCTAGTCCTTATAAATTTACATATACCTGTAAAATGCTTCAAAAAATTTGTCTCTAGAAGTGTGTAAAAACCCTGATTTACAACTTTTAATGATGCTCCTTCTTTTAGTCAGAATATTTCGAGAGTGGTATCAAAGCAACTTTTTTTCGACAAATGTTCTGATAGTTGCTCTTACTTAATTGGAGCCTTCTGAATTCAATGGCGTCCTAAGTTTTACCCTATTGGCTCCACTTTTCGAGATAGCGTTACTTGAAACTTTGCTTAAATTTTAACTATTTTATAAAAAAAATCCCTGGGTTTTGAAGATATTTTACTAAAATTTTGCACATCACCGTTTTTTAATATTACCTTAAGTATTCCATAAAATCATCGAAATCGGTTCACTAAAACATATAGCTCCCATACAACTGATTGATCAGAGACGTTGTTTTGCGTTATAACTCCTTCAATTAAACAGGTTAAAATTTAGTATATTCACTTTAACATATAGCACGCATACAATTTATTATTCAGATATGAAGTTAGAGTTATTGCGCAAAAACACATATCTGAGTAATCAGTTGTATTGGAGCTATATGTTAATGTGAACCTATTTCGATAATTTTAAGGAATAATTAAGGTAATATTAAAAAACTGTTATGTGCAAAATTTTAGTAAAATAACTTCAAAACTGAGGGAGTTATTTATAAAATAGTTAAAATTTAATAAAATTTTCAAGTACCGTTATCTCGAAAACCGGAGCCAATATGGTAAAACAGGGCATGCCATTGAATTTAGAACATCCCAATTAAGTGAGTTCAACTTTCAAAATCTTTGCTCAAAGTTTACAACTTGAACAATGTTATTTGAACCCAGCTTATTCTTTTGTTTTCTATTTCATGCTTATTTCTCGTCTAACTTTTGAAGCATTTGATGAAAATGAATTACACTTATATTAATCGATTCATTAAGAGATTACGAATAAAATGATATATAAAACATGCGCACACCACAAATTTAAAAATTAAAACTTTTTTTTGAAAGTGTACCTATTTTTTAGATTTGCCCATATATGTACATATTCACATGCACAATCTTGCAGCATTTTTGTTTGCTTTTGCGGTCGGTCAAACCGAAATCAACAAATATAAACCCAAAGCTTATTTTTGGTGCTCAGGATTGGCAGTAAAATGTATCTGAAAGTCAAATAAAGTTTTATTTATACGAAGGTTGGCTTTTCATACTCCCTTTAGAGAACAGCTTTTAAAACCGTATAGCAAATTAAAATAAATATATGTACATATTTATGTCCAGCATTTAAGATGGCTTAAAGTCGATTCTATTTTTATTATTGTTGGATAGTGTGCAGTACCAAAAGTACTCCGAAATCGATTCTCAAAACGATTGAAAGTGCCCGATTTTTAAAAGTATCGATGCCGAGTCAAAATTCTCAGTACTAAGTGCCGAATAAAAGTAGAGTACGGTATTTACATTTACTGGTATTCAGAAATAAATGTACCCAATTTCAAGTTGTGAAGAGTACTATACTTGTCCCCAGTACCGTTATTTTTAATGTGTTAATGTTTAATAAAGTACTGAGAGAGCTTGTGAGATTTCTTCACCACCTGCCATCATACATATATTTAAAAAAAAGTACTTGTACTTTAAAAATACCCGATCCTTATGAGTATAGATACCGAAGAACTCGATACTCACTCATACATATGTACGCGATATTTCCCAACACTAAGTTTTATGTTAATGCTAAAACTGTATGATCAGTGTTGCCCTCAATTTATAAAAATTTATGTCGACTTTTTAAATTGAAAAAAAAAAAAAAATAAATGTATTCTGGTATGTAAACTATCAAATTTGTATGTGCAATTTTTAAATGACCATAAATGTTATGTCGTGTTTAAAAAATACCAAAAATTTATGTCCAGTTTAAAATGTATGCGCTAATCTTTGATTACTAAATATTTATGTTTAGTTTTAGGTTTACCCAAAATTTATGTTCCTTTTTTAAATTACCAAAAATGGCTTTTCAGATTTAAACTGAATAAAAATTTTCTAAATACCAAAATCCATGTCCAACTTTAAAATTATCAAAGATTTTATGCCATTTTCAAAATAACCAAAAGTTTATCTTCAGCCTTTAAATTAGTTGCAGTTTTTAAATTATCCAAAATGAATGTCCAGTTTTTTGATTAACAAAAATTTATGTCCAGTTATTTGAATTGCATGTCCGGTCTTAAAATGCAGGAATATTTATTGGACATAATGATTCGAAATGTTTGTCCGATTCTTCAGTGACCAAAAATGTTTTTGTTTATGTTCAGTTTTATGTGTCTAGCGTCTAAATTACCAAAAAGTTTATGTCCAGTTTAAAAATATAACAAAATTGTGTGAGTTAATTTTAGCAAAAGTATGAAGTCTGTATGTGGCAACAAATTGCAAGCCAAAAAGTGTTGTTTACCTCTGCCGCAATTACATACATATATACTAAGCTTGGCAGACTAGCTGGCTAGCTGGTTGGCTGGCAGGCAAATGCATTTATTTGCGGACAGCAAACAGCAATGAAATTATAATCAAAAGGAATTTAATATACTACTGTGTGTGTGTGTGTGTGTGTGTGTGTGTGTGCGTGGTTGCGAAAACACTGACATTGATGTCTACAAATAGTAGTGGACATACATACCAAACATGAAAAAGTCAAGCTCATAGTCTCCGACGTCGACTAATACCACAGCAGCACCTGACGAAATTAAAACGCTCACTGAGGAGAACGAGTTGGTGGGACTGTGTTGGGAGGTTGATGAGATTGAAATTTCGGATTTTCATGGTAAAAACTCTTACATCCAATTTCACGCAAGCAATTCAAGTGAAAAATGATTTTAATTTTTTGAGTTTTATATGGAAATTGAAAAAAAAAAAATAAATCATTTTCCATCTAAATCGCTGGTAAAACGGGCTGTTAAAATGAATTTTCGTATTTTAAATAGTTAAATGTATAATATTTCCAATAGCCTAGAGAAGTTTGCTTTCATAAATAGAAGGCACTCTTTGTTTCAGACTGTCTTTTCTTGGATGTTAAACAAATAAGTTTCATTCGGTAATTAAATTTTATTTTTTCAACGAAAAATCTAAAGATTTTTTTCTTATCAATCTCTTAACTAACTATTACGAGATTAAAAATTATTCCAGGAATTGTATAGATATTAAATAAAATCTCATCAAGTGTAGTATTTTTGCAAATTTGTGATTTTATGTAAAGCATCAGTAAACAAATACGGAGTAGATTTACGCATAAAATGCAAAAACAAAAACAAACACTGGAAACAAGTCTTCATCGCCTCGTTTCGCTTGAAACTTTAGGCACTTATTTTGGTAGGTTGCCAAAGTAATAATTTTGAAAATTTTTTCTCTTTATTATCTAATCTTAAATTCAACTTAAATAGTACTCGTAGTGATATAACAAAATTCTTAACCATATTTTGCAAGGTACATCGTGCAGAATACTCGCAAATAGAAAACTTTACGCACAATTCAATTATGCAAACCCTTTGTTATTATTATCCATTTCATTCTACATAAAACTCAATTTTACAGTTGTATTAGTTTTAGTTACTTTAGCTGAAGTGCTGTGGAGTAGTCGAATTTGAAAATGCAAACTAACAAATAAATCCTATTAGCACAAGTACTTAACATAGTTACTTTCGATTTTAAGTGAATATTTGGATTTATTTTAGTTTTTCATTTTGCACAGAATACGTTTATTTTTTTTTTTTCATTTTGTAAATTTGCATACTTTGCTCTTGAAAAATTTGCCTCGAAAAGGTTTAGGTACTAAAAGTACATAAATACTATTTAATACCCACTCGAGTGTATATATGTATATGTATGTAAGTGTGTATGCAAGTACATATAGAAATGTGCACACACAGAAGTAAGGCGATAAATAAAATATTTACAAGGGGTTTTAGTTAGTATTCTAGACATGCTACTTTTAGGCGTTTGAACTCACTCTTGTTGCTTGCAGCTGAGTAAAAAAAAATGCTGCAGTTAGTTAGTTAGTAAACATTTTTCTTAGGCAATGAAAAAGTTCAAACTTTGTTGTAGTTTTTATTAACTTCTGCGCATTCGCATTTAAATAGGGAAAAATTAGAAGCTTTACAAAACAATTTTATTTTTTAATTGCGAAAAAATTTAATTAAGTGAATGTCCACTAGATATATATGTATGGACCTATGCATATTTTTTATTAAAAAAAAAAAAACACTGATAACTGGTTATTGAACAGTTCATATGTATGTATGTACTACCAGGTTACTAAGCTCTTCAATGTTCATTTTTATGCTCGTGAGCGCTTTAGATGATTTCAATTTGCCCAACCATTTATCAGAGCGTGTTCAAGGGCATAAAGCATTGCGAAATGTCTACGCCATTGATGAGAGCGCCTGCAAATCCTTTACGAGCCAACCCATTGAGATAAAGACACAAAAATTGACAAAAAAATAAATAAAAATAAAATAATAAGGAAAATATAGAGAAAACATAACAAAAAAGCAATCAGTAGATGCCATACAAAAAGCTTTGTCTATTTTAAGCACTAACAAATAAAAAGTTTAGACAAGTGTGTATTTTTAGTTAAAAATCGCAGTGTTGCTCAACTGTGCGTAGCTATGGCGGCATGTAACTGTATGTTTAGGTGTCTATGTATTTTTATGCTGCCACATGTATGAATGTTTGTAAGCGCTTCAAGTGGCAGCAAAGGATTCAACACTTTTCACCAGCAGCAGAGACGAATAATAGGAAAGGAATAGTACGGCATTCATTCAGTTAGCCAACAAGTCAGCCAACCAGCCAGCCAACCAGCCAGCCAACCAGCCAGCTAGCCGGCAAACGCGAAAGTCCTATGCAAATTTTTCGTTATTATTATGCTAAGCTTGGAGTAAACCATTTTGGTAAATTTTTGAAATGTCGAAATGTAAACAAATTGAGAATGAATTTATGCATGCAGCAAAAACAAATATGAGTACCTAGACAAAACTCTTTTTCATACAATTTCGCCCTCTGCTGCTCATATGTATGTATGTAGGTGTGTGTGTGTATGCATTTGTATGGGTATTTTGTTTGGCACAGCATTTGAGGATTTTGTTGCGGCTGGTGTTGGATAAGCGTCTTAACATGAAATGATCGGCTAAGAGACTGTTGAGTGAGTGCTGAGAGTATGCGAGAGTGGAGTCAGTCTGCATACTTTCTGATTTTGGCAGCGAAATCGTACTGACTGTACTGATTGTTGTTTTTGTGCGCTGTAAATGCATAAATCTACTTAAAGTGGTATTTCATATTTGAATCCTTTTGCCGGTACTTTCTGCAATGCCAGTGAGTATTTTTGCAGTTAGAACACATTCGGTACGACCATTTTTGAGATTTTGATTTACAACTGGTTTCAAAGTAACAAGTTAGGGACTGGTTAGTTATTAATTAGTGCTTTAAGACATATGTTTTATGTAACACTTTAACTGGGCTTAAATAAATTTAATCTGCAACTAGTCTCAAACTAACTTTTTGGAGACCGATAAGTTAAAAACAAACTTTAAGAAAATAAATTGTTTCTTGTGACTTTTATTTTACGTTTAAAGTGTCTAGTTGGGGACTGGGAAACGACAAACGAAACTGAAAAAAAAAATTTGTTTTATATTTTTTCTTGATATGTTTTCTTTTCTTGGTACAATTTTAAACGAATGCAAATATATTATCAGCACATCAGCCACTTTCAAAATAGGCAGTGGGATAAAGTTCCACACAAACTAATTGATTACGAAATATTTACTTTATTGTAAATTGAAAACCCATTAATTTTATAAAGAAAACACCCTACCATTTTACATATTTATTTTACTTTACCAAAATTTTTTTTTATATTCAGCTAAGTTGCCTAAACGGCACTGACACTTGTGCAAGGACCTCAAAAAATCTTCGAAACCATAACTTACTTTCGCTCTTTGAAGCCTTTGGCATGTTTCTTGTCTTACTATGTGTTTTTTATTAGCTTTTTTTTGCACGCTAATTCCGCCGCCTGCACACATTGCACTTTGCCTACACTTTGCTGTTGGTTGTGGATTGCTCTTATCAGTGTGTGGCATGTTCTACACGCTCTTTCTTTTTTCACATACTCGCACAAACATATCTGGCAATTTACATACTTGCAAATGTCTGTCTGCCTGACTGCTCTATCAGCGCAGGGTTGTGTCGTTTGTTTTCGAATGCCTTCACTTTTGTTTATATTTTTTTCCATATCCTTTCATTTTTCGCTTTGGTTGTTTTTTTTTGTTTTTTTTTGCCTTTTACAGAAAATCCGCATTTCATTGAAGTAAAGCACTTGAATAACTTATGTCGGCTCCTATTTATTTGCATGTAATTCCGTTCAGCCACTCAGTTCAAAGGTTTAGCGGACCCAACAACAAGCAGCTGTACATACAGCATTGAGAATGCTTGTGAGTAGGTGTGTAGTTCAGTGTACTAGCTCATGCATTAAACTGATTCTGGTATGTATTTTTATTTTATTTTTTTTTTGTTGCTCCTGTTCTTTGAACCCTTTTCACATTTGCATTTCACTTTATGAAAATGGAAGAAGGTTAGTGAAAACGAATTATCACTACAACTTAATTTGACTAACTTTTGTTAATCGAAAGAGACATCAAATTGAAATTTGCATAAAAGAAAAGGTACCAGCTCGGAAGGCGCGTACACACAGCAAGGCTAGTTATGTTTCAATTTGTTCGTTTTTAGATTCAAAATGATGAAATTCACTTCTTATGCAGGGAATGACTTTCAATAATTGATATGGCAGGAAAGTTAGAGCCGCCCGGCGTAGCGATATTAGGGCATTTGAAAGATATGGCATGATCTTCAATTTATAGTATTAATGAATTAAATTTATTTATTTTTGTGAAATTGAGAATACTTGACTGAAAAAAATATCTTTTTGTATATTTTGTGACCTTTAAATAATTAATTGAAGGGGTTAGAACCAAAAGGATTTAAGTAGGTCTGACCTTGTTTTGAGATAATTAAAGTTTAAGTTAATTACTTATTGTAAATTCTGGGTAAATTCATTTGAAATGATTATTGCCCGGCCAATTGATGGCACTACAATGTCCGAAATGACTTGGATCTCTTTGTCACCAAATAAACACTATATATTTAACTATACAATTAATTTTCTGGAGACACTGACAACGGTCGGGATAACTAAAAGCCAAGCGAAGTTTGGGTAACTATATGGAATGCTTTACGGCCAATGTTGCACATACGCACAGGTGACCACCAAGCCAAAAACTATCTTGAATATTTTCATAAATAAAAACTTAATTGGTGCGTATGGCCTTAAGAGTTATTAAAGCCAAGAAACCTATTTCCATTTTTTTATAATCCCTAAAATCTCTAAATGAAAAACAGATGAGCTTCAAAATATGTAGTGTCTTAAGGAAAACATTGTCTTTCCTCCACGGCTTTTTTGCAGCATGTTTTCAAGTACAACAATTATTCAAGGCGACTAGCAGAATCCCATATGTATAGCACCCTAAACTATGAGTTGACTTCTTATGGTACTATTAATAAAAATAAAATTATAGTTTAAAAAACTAAAACCTCCCTATTATAATTGCCATTCGTACTGTCATCAGGTATGTAACTTGAGAATAGAAGTCGCTGCATCTTTTAGGCGCATCAATATTACATAGTTACATCCCGAGCTAATAAAAGGAAGGTAAAATAATAATAATAAAATAGATTTAAAGAGCTCTATAAAGTGATTTTTTATTTCGACATTATTTATTTTTTATTTCACTTATATGGTTTCAGCACAGGTTTTAATTTGCCTTCTCCTCTTTTGGCCACATGGGCCTACATTTTTCAAATCTTGTGAGTATAGCAAGTTTATGTTTGAATATTTCGAGAATCGAAAGTAATAGAGAAAATACCGTATTCAAATTCAGCACATCAAAGCCCTTTGAAAAAGCCTGATCCCGGGGTGTAACCTTATTTTATATTTTGCTACAGTAAAGAAATACATTTTTCGAAATGGTTGAAGCATGAAGAAGGCAACAACAAACGTTTAAGTAACTTGTTCACTTGAACTAATTCGATCAAATTTGAAGAAATCGGTCTTAAACCCAACTCTAATTTCATTTCTATACATACACATAAAAATAATCTACCAAAAAAAAATAAAACACGACTTTAAGGATTACGATGATATAACAATTCTTAATTCGCTTGATGGCTGCCTTTTCAAAGGCTTCAAGTAAAAACACTTCAAGATCCCAAAAAATTATTTGCATATCATTGTATGAGAGTGTAAGATTATCATTAAGGTAAGTCAACACACCGCTGCACAGTGGTTTAAATGTGGCATTTAGTGTTCACAATTCACTGGAGCGTTCATTTTTCAATCAATTAAATAAATTTTGTTTTTAAATGGAAGCTAATAAAATATGCAAGAGACCAGTCGCCCCTATTGTTGAATTTTTGTTTGTTTGCATTAAATTTTTAAGTACAAGTTGCAGAAAAAGTTGCAATTTTGAAGAAAATCGATTTTCCTGTTAATAAATGTTGCATAATAAAAACTAGTTGAAAACAATTGTATGGTTCTCCCAAAACGAAAAAAGTAAAAAAATATGTTATGTTATAAAAAAAAATCACCAAAATTCAAAAAAAAAATTGTATTAAAACTCAGCGCGAACTCTTAGCCATTTGTAACTTTCACTTTATTAAGCTAATATTTAATGATATATAAAACTGCAAACCCAATACTTTTCTAAATACCAAAAACAAAAAAGAAACATTTTGGTGCAATTTTTTTTTATAACATTTTACATTTATTTTTTAATTTTTTTTTTTTGTTTTGGAAAAAACTTACAAACGTTTTCAATTAGTTTTTATTATGTAGCATTTATTAACTGGAGCAAGAGAATCGATTTGCGTCAAAATTGCTATTCTTCCTGCACTTTGCACTAAAAAATTTAATGCAAACAAACAAAAATTCGAAAATCGGGCTCACAAGTATTGTTCTCTTGCAAATTATATATTAACTTTCATAAAAAAAATTAATCAAATTGATTGAAAAACTAAGACTCCAGTGAATTGTAGACACCAATTGCCAGTTTTGAAACACTGTGCGCTGAGACAAGCTTGTAAGATTTCCTTAAAAAAAAAAAAAAGAGTAAGTAAATAAAATACATACATAAAAATAACAAAAGCTTATGTTTGTTTGTATTAAATATCTACATGACAACAGAAGCATGCCATAAAAGCTAATTAGGCATATACAACTTCTGCGGCGAAGTGAAACAACGACACAACGACACAACGCCTAGAAGTAGACAATATTTAAGCAAAAGCAAACATATTTGCAGACGGATGTGTTACAGCTTATAGCAAGCGTATGCTGTTATCATTGCTCTTTTCGCAGCACTCCAAGTATGAAACATTGTAAAAGTGCATAAAGTGAAGAAAACCCAAAGAAGAAAGAAAAGATCGCGCTAGCAAATGAATTTGCGAAAGAGTATACATATGTATGTATGAATAAAGTTCTATGCGTCTCCTTTTATGTGTGTGTGTCCGTGTGAGTGGCTTTCTTTAGTACCTATTGCTGTTGTTGTTGTCGTTGCTGTTTCTGTTTACGATTTTATTTGCTGCTTGCTGTCTGCGGTTATCTTGCCACACATGCTTTATGAGCCACAATTTTTGTTTGGTTTTAGAAAGACGCAGTTAAAAGGATAAAAACCAACACACATGCGAATGAGTACAGTTGTGAATTGGCTTACGTATGCGTGCATGGGTTATCAACATTACAAGCACTCGAATGCGACACGGCAAAGGACTCGAAGTTGCTCACTTGTGAAAGTTGCATGTTTTCATCCTTGCGCTATGTTGCGCTTTTCCTTTTTTGGCCTTTACATTTTCATTTCTATTTTTTCCAAACGTTATTTTGCATCTTAAAGCCGTTTCCATTTATTTTATTTTTATTTTTGCAAAATGTTGTGATTTGTGTGTTCTAAATAGCAGCAATGCCAGTGTAGTGGAGACAAAGATAAAAAAGTGGTCAAACACTGGTGCTGTGGATAAGCCAGAAAAGATGAACGGGCACAAGCGGCTACACATGCTATCTACACATGTACATAAGTATGAATGCATATTAGGGTGGTCCAAAAACGCATATGAAAAGGTAAAATCAAAAAATATTTAGACGTCGCTCAAAGCGCCCAAAGTTATCGATGTATTTTATATGGGGGAAAAAAACAACCGAAATTTATAGGACCGCCAAAAACCCACAAAAATGCAATGGGGGCGACCAATAAAAAAACGTTAGTATTAAAAAATGGTTAAATAAAGAATTGGGAGTTATTATTGAAAGTCTCCTGAAGAGAACCAGAGTTTTTCGATCGAAAAATATTGATTTTCAAGAATTCTATCCATTTTTATGAACAATTTTATTTTTACCATATAAAAATACATGGAAAATTTGAGCGCTTTGAGCGACCTCTAAATATTTCTTGATTCCAAAATTAAAATAAAATAGGGGTACACTTTCGATATGGAACAATCCTAGGGGATGAGAGCATTGCAATTCTGACTTTACTGTTTTTGCACCACCCTAATGCACATGTGTATGTATATTTATTACTGTGCGTTTTGCGTTCATGCACGAGCGCTTATGCTAGCTCGCAGCTTCTAGTCTGACTTGGCTGCGTTAGAAGTGATTTTTTATGCAGTCAAGCAAAGGGATAGCCATATGCAAATGTGTGTATAACGGTGCATACACATNAAAATTTGCAAGATGTAGTCGAAAAAATTAGAGTTTCTGCTGAAAAATCACCCACAACACACTGGACATATTCGCAAAGACTGAATACAAAAGCAAAAATTTGCTAATTTCAAATGACCTCCACAATCCGCGGACATGAATCTCATTGAGAATCTGCGAAAACAACTAAAAGCACAGCTTACTAAGTATCGAAGTCCGTAAAATCGAGTACATAAGCTGTGAAAGCAAATTAAGGGTATACCTCCAGAATTTTTACAGAGATACAAATAAGGTAGCCCAAATCGTATCCAGGAACTGAAACAAGCAAAAGAGTACTGAACATTGTGTTAGTAGTTCTTTTTTTCGTGAAAATTGTTAAAAAGTTCTTAAAAATGTATGAGTGCAAAACTGTAACATATGCCTTAATTTACATATTTTTCTGCTGGTTTTTTTATTGTTGTTGTATTGACTTCAAATCGTTATGAGAGAGGGAGTAGGGATGTACCAACGAGAATATACAACAAAAGTATGAAACTCGTTAGAACTTGGGAAGATAGCGATAACTGAAGTAAAAAGTGTTACACCATGTTACAGTTTTGCCCGTCACTGTACATGCAAGTACATATGTAAGTTTTGTGTCTTTTTTTTATTTAAAGTCATGGGATTTTATGGATTTTCGCGCGCTCACCGTTACATGCTTGCTTTTTGTAGCCTGCCTGCGTGCTTGTGGCTTTTACAGCCACTATGCTTCAAAATCTTCTAAGTCCAAGAAAAAATGTTGGAAAAAGTGTATATTAAAACAACAACAACAGTAATGTTGCTTAAAGGCAGGACAATATTGCGGACATGTGCGTCAATACATGGGTCGTGCTGCGTAGCAAAACTTTCATGCATTCAGATACATTAGGATGGCCCACGAAAAAACGCTTGACTCACATTTTGTTAATTTTGTGGGTAAGCTTCTCCTTTACTTGGTGTTGTGCTGATTGGTGTTATTACACAGATTAAAAAAAGTTGATATGTAGTTATGTATTTATAAGAAGCCAAATGGTGACCGCTATCAGAAAAAATGCTTTTTTTAGAATGCTGGTCCATCAGAAATCAAACATGGGTTCTGCGGAGTGAGATAAATATTAATTTTCTTTAAAACTCCAATGAAAAAACCCTTATTAATATCGAATTCGACACCGATCTTGGTGATTCCCTCACAATTTAGAGTTTTTAGCTATATAAACTAAGGAGTTTTAGAGCAAAACCTAATATCTGAACAAGCAGTTAAATGGGAGATATATATAACAGTGGACCGATGATCATGATTTTTTGAGAAGACGAAAGTTATAATACCATTTCAAGTTCATGAAGAGTATTCAAATGTGGTCTAAAGAGTACACAAAGTACTCCGAATTTATATTTTTTGTAATTCGTCTGAAGAGTTTTTCTTGTTTGGAGCGTGAGGCACTCTAATACGCACAATATATGTACACATAGAAAAGAGTTTTTGCGCACTGCGTCTCTACCGCAGATACATCTTCATTAGTGGAACTAGATAAAAACGCACAGATATGCAAACACATATCTTTCAGTTAACAGAGTCTGTGCTCAATCGGCCAACAAGCTTTGCTGGATTTACATATATTTAAGGGGGGAACAGTATAAAAGCAAAAACCGTAATTAAGCGGAAAATAATTTGGAATTGTATTGAAATTCGAGAATTAAACTGTATAACATTGATGGAACCAAGTTTTTCTGAAAGTCTGAGTTATATATAGAAAAATTATTTTTTAAATTTCCCATTTTACAGATTTAAAGATTTTTTTTGTCAATTTAAAGTTGGTGATCTTAAAGGAGCATTTAGGAAAATTAAAATAAATTAAAATACCAATATTTTTATCATAAAAATGTTGTTGTTGTTGTAACAGCATACAAAGAGATTTTGGGGAGTGTTGCTGGAGTGACACTCCTTGGCCAGATATAAATATGGGTCATTCCGGTTACGTAAACCCGACTGTCGTGGGTCATAAAAAGGTCTTTCTGGGCGGTTTTATGTACGATAAATCTGACTCTGCACCCTGGCGGCCGCTTCCGGTAAAAATTAATTGCAGATTTAGCAGAAATTACTTCTCTATATACAACTCAGACTTTCAGAAAATCTTGGTTTTACCGAACGATGTTATCAGCGCTCACTTGAGCCGCATAGCTGTACTCAAATTTTCGTATTTCGCTTTCGCTTTAACAACTCATAATTTAATGTAAATTATAGGCACATACTTAGATATGTAAGCGAGTACAGTGTGCATGTATTAAAATGAAATTCAACCATTTGTCTTTTAGGTTTTTCACTAACTTCAAAGGAATCAAAAGTGAATACCGAGTATCCGAATATCCCAATCCACATTCAATACATCCGCAAGTCCACTCATACACAGACAAATACACAAGCTGTTACGCATTAGAGGCATAAATACACAACACAAATACAAATTCACATTTTCAATTATATTCACTTTTTGCTTTCATCATCGCTCTCTCTCTTCCTTAATATGTTGACATATTTTTTTTGTTCCTATTGCTTTCCTTTACCACTCACGATGATGGATTGTGCAACTGTCATTTGCACTTACTTCACAATACCAAGTTGTGGTTGTTGATATTTTCATACTTGTTTCATATGTTTAATACATTTCCTCCTCATTGGTGCTCACACATCAATTTCGCTTCTGTTGTTATAGTATGTATGTACATACAATAAGCAAAAAATTAATTAAAATTTTGCAAAGCAATTGGTTCCGTAGTTTTTTCTTTCAGGCACACTGAATACATATCGAGTGATGACACGTTTCAAACGTATTATATGTATGTATGTATGTATGTACATATATTTGTATTTGTAAATGTAATGAAATCGCAAACATGCGACTTTCAAGATAGCATCAATAATTTTCGCCAAATGTTTGTAATTGAAAGCACAAACATACTTCAATCCTTGGGGAGCGATTATGCTCGCATACATCATTCTTGGAAACATACATACATCATTGATGGTAAAGTGATTTCTGATATCCGCAGAAACTTTGAAATGTCCTGATTAGCACACAAGGAAATACACCCAACAAAAGAGAAGAAAATTTGAATACCAAAGGACCTGACAAAACGCTTTCTTTATATTACTTATTGAAAAGGACATAAGCGCACAGACGGATAAAACATTAAAGGGGCAAACTCTTTGTAGCTATTAAAAGATTACCCTTTAGTTTAGTAATTAAGTTGGAATTTTCGACGCTGAATCCGAGTTACTCTAACCTATCCGATTTTTTTAGAAATCCTAACCTAAAAGTGCGAATGAAAAAACAGTATTCTTTACATATCGTTAGGCGATCTATTATTTCTCAGCTTGAAAAGGTTGGCCACATCCCTTAATTGTGGCAATATCATAGAACTATAAATAATGAAGCATAAGATGAATAAACAAAAACCAATTTCAAAACTGAAAAACACAAACATATCGTTACCATAATGTAGAAAGGCGCTAACTAATTTTCTATCGAAATTTATTGTGGGCTCGGAAAGGGGAGCGCAGTAGGAAGCGATCCGTAATAAAATGAGAAAAACTGGAAAAAAAACTGAAAAGCGTGATTGAAAAAGCGAGTCAAACGCTGCCCGACAGAATAAAAATGTTTGAAAATGTTGTTCGAAAGCTAGACGCCTTACGGAAGTCTTCAATACCTGGGTGGATTACTGTAAGAGCAAACAAGGCGAATTTACATCGAATGCTCAGAGCATGCTTAAAGTATGGAGGGATAACTCGTCCGCCCTGCCGGAATGCTAACAACAGTGAAGCCAGCGAAGGAGGTGGACTCCATATTCTCAGTCGGTGGCAACGGAACCGATGTTCCCAACATTTGCATCAACCACTGCAAAGCTGAAAGGCTAAAGCGCACGATCTACGAATTTATTGGGCCAACCAATTTATTGGGGCCTTAGGCTTGGTGAATACAACTTAGACCAAGTGTTCACCATACGCCTAGGGGAAGACTCCTGAGAGAATGATAGACGCACACCAACTCGAAAAAAACTTATCTATACGCTTCGCGAAACTGATGACGTTTTGTTAAAAGGTACGGAGCCTGTAAGTGTTGTATGATCGCTATCGTGCGGTTACTTTCATTTGGTGCTGGAGAATATATGTAATTAGAACTGCAGAATTTACTCGCTCATCAGCAGACATCATCACTGTGATGAAATGCATGTAAACGTAAATATCTTTGTATGGTGTGCAATGGATATTTTATATTCGCGGGGTTTAAGCTGATACAGTGCCCACATAGTTCTGTAGTCATAAACAATAACCGCCTAAGTCGACTTAAGAAAGAATTGAGTTATATATGCAATCGTTTTCAGCAACTACTATTCCATGTGTATGTGAAACTTTCATCTCGTTACCTAGGCTGTTTAAAAGGTTATGGATGAAACCTATAAGGTTAACATTAGAATCCAAATCTTTAAAGTGTTTTTTCTTGAATTCAGGTTTTTCGACTCAGGCGATTATTGCTTGTGCCCACAGATATTAAAATCACCTTGTTTTGACTATTTATTTTTTATTTTTTTCAAAGAAATTTTTATTATTTTTTTATATAAATATAGTTTATTTTATAACAAAAGCCACGTATATCCAAGTTTCAGACCTTGTAAAAAAAAATTGAAGGAAACAACTAAGTTTCACACTTCTTATTCGGAATGTTTGAAACTTGCATTTATTTGAATTTTTTTATAAACTTTATTTTTACAAAAAAATTATCAAATAAACGGGCACTATATTATTTTTTTATTTTGGTATTTTATTTAATATAGTGGATACATACGTACATATATATACATATATTTTTACAGTTTTCTAATAGGAGCACTCCTTTACTGAATCTAATTATTTAATTTCAGTTTAATTTTTCATTAAATAGTTCATTTAAATCATTACAAAATTGCAAAATTATTACCCGCGAATAAACTAAAGTCACAAAATTACGTACATACATTTCATCCTTCCTACATACTCGATACATATGCATATATATGCCTGTATATACATTGTATTTTTTCGCGCTATTTATTTCAATAAATGTCATCGTGTCGAATTTGTCACTCGAAAATTTATGTTTAAATAACAAACACGAATCGAGAAGAAAAAAGCGAATGTTTTGTCGCTCTCAGCTGACATGACCAAGTGAAAACTACAGATTGCATATAATTAGTATGCAATATTTATGGTCAATCGAGTAATTATGGAGGCTTGCATTTACATAGTATAAGCGAGTACTTTAATACATCCGGGCCATTGTGCATGCATCAGTAGTGCATATATAGTACGTATGTATGTACATTAGACCTTACCACCTTATAATTAAACAAAAAAAAAAATGGTCGGCGTACACAGTCGGGTTGAAAGTACTTTTGCGATGAAATTTCGGAAAAATATATTGTTCGTTTTTACCTAACCTAGGGGTCGACATTTTTATTTTTTTTTTTTAAATAGTTCTACAATATTCAAAAAATCCCTTTGGCAAAAGTTTAATGATTTTTTGAAAACTTTGAGTTACTGGCATTATGTTGCTAGGAACTGGATCTGGTGGGTAAGGCTAGAACAAAGTACTCGAGGTCCTCGATATATCATACTTTAAGATCTGACTTTAAATAACGAAGATATGGCCAAAAACAAACAATTTTTTTTTATTCGAAATTGCCTAATGTATAGTATAACCAGACAATTCTACATACATCTGCATAAACATATACGAACATTTTTATAATCAACTATAATCGACATAAATCTGCGAGCTTGAAGCGCTGGCATAAATCAAGTGCAAGTGCACCTAAGGAAAACAAATAAAATGCAAGAGAAAAAGCGTAGTATTTATGTAGATATTTATTTAATTTTTTTTGTATGTTAATTCTGCCAAGCCTGGGCGTATATATTTAAAATGCGCTATGATTAAAATCACTTTTGAATTAATCATGTTAAAATTGTATTTAATGAGTCACAAAACAAAAAAAAAACAAATAAAATAAAATACAGACGCAAACCGAGGAGTGTGCGATTATGCTGCGCAGGATTTTGAAGTGTTTCCGCATGACTTTTATTTGTTGTTGTGTTGCTTTCGTTGTTGCCACTTGTTTTAAATAAAACATACATACGCGCGTTGTTATTTTGAATATTTATATATATATTTTTTTTTTAAATTTTATTATCGCTGCCTTGAATGAAGGATTGCGAGTTTATTACGAAAAATTGTTAATTAAATGCTGACTTATTGCCTTGCTATATTAAAAATGTGCCATGATGGTTGCCTGCTTGTATGTGTGTGTGTGTACTTGCATGAGCGTTAGTGTTATTTGATTTTTTTTTTATTTTTTATCAAATGACATTTAACATGTGAAAGTGTTGTATTGTGACATGTGCATGAGCACACTTATTAAGACTACAACATCAACTCGGGAATACAGTTAAATTATGCGGAGAATAAGCTTTAATTATATGCGCAACATTTTAAATTTTTTAAATTTGAATAACGAAAACATTTGGGTCAATCAAACGTAAACGATGCTTAACGTGGCTTAATAAGCGAGTAAGCTTTTGCCTGACGCACCCTCGTGTAATCCTAAAGATTAAAAATTCAATAGGTGAATATAAGTTTACTAAGTCGAGGTGCTTGGTTGTGGCTCATAGGTGAGGGGAATACGTTCTACCAAGGTACCGAGTTATTGAAAAAAAGTTCGAGTAGGAAAGTGATCATATAACTGGGCTGAGGAAAAACCGTGGCATGCAGTAGATTTATTTTAAACATTGTCAGCTTTGTTTCGTGAAAAAGAAGATAATTGATAAAGAATTTAACTGAAATATATCGACGAATATAAGTTAGAAAGAGACGTCTGATGGTTTCTAACTTTTTCAAAAAGTGCTACACCTGCTAGATACTTTTTCTCAGCGCTATCACTGGGTGCGTATTAGGGGCTTTTAATTGCTCCAGAATAGTTATCCGGAGCGAAAATATCAGCAATCAACTTACGAAGACTAGACGCAGGGAATTTAGAGAAAAGCGAAGCTTATCCCCATTAATTTCGATGAAGACCCCAGATCATGATCTTAACTCATATTGGGGGCTGAAATATTGTGTCGTCATTGGCAGGATAAGAGCGAGATTAAAATTGCGAGATACAATGGAGGGGAAGAACTACAACAAACCCAAGCTCATAAAAAATTATAAAATAGCTTTTATATATATATTATTCAATCAAAATGGTCCTTAAAAAAATAGAAAATTCTTTAATGGAGCAGCAACGAGATGCATATGTAAAATAAATAAAATAAAAATGCCGATAGACCCAGTGTTCGATTAATCGGACACCTAATATCTCGAAAACTAAAAATCGCAAATTTTTTTTATCACAAATTCAAATTTAGTTACCCAATTTTACCTAAAATATGAAAATTTCATTTCATTTCATTATATTGGAAAAAAATATTCGTTCATATCGGGAATTAATTAAGCTAAAATTGTCGTTTTTAAAATAACTATTTACATTGTAATCGTTATCGGTATTGTTGACCTATCACCGTTATTATTATAGTGCATGTCGCTATGTACACTGAGGGAAATAATGCATAGTAAAAATAAATACTTTATATTAAATTTTCGTTTAAAAATGTTCGTATTTACAAATAATATTTTCATACAAAAAATTTAAAAAAAAATGTGGCTGCAGCTGAGTGCGCAAAGCTGCTTATCGCAATTTGTTGATATCCAGAGAGGGGTAGTGTTCGAATTCAATTGGAAGCATCACGCAAATGATATATATATATATATATATATATTTTGGTTTTATATTGATTGTTCACTTCACGGATGCTTTTTCAGAACGAAAGTGGTCATTTTAATATGCGAGTAATCGAATTGAATATTTACCAATATACAGTACTTTCGTTGACGTTTATAGTAAGATCAATTACGTTTCTGATTGATTTTAATTTTTTTCCCCCTCTGTGCATATGCGTTATATCTCGCGACTTTGCCGATGCAGTTGGTCATCACCATGGATATATTTAAAATTTCTTTGATAATTTGATTTGATTGGATTTAGTTTGTAGTCCTTACCATTCGCATGCCTCCTCACTGAAGTGCCTACGAACGAGCTATACTTTGTTAACGCGAGAACTACCAACACAGCTTAAATTTAATATTAAAGCGTAAAGTGAAATATTTCTATAGCTGTTGTCCCGTTTATCAATTGTGGTTAAACAGAAATAATTTTGTTGCAACAACTTTCCAATTCTTTGACGCATTAATCCTTGTTCAACGCCAGCCACTCCCTTTCTATTTATTTTCTCATTATAATTACTTCTTGTTGCAGTACACATCGACTATAATTCATAATCGAGTGGTAAGGCAGATGCTTGATAATCAGCATTAATGACTGCATAGCAAAAAGAATTGAAGTAAAAAGCGAACAGCTGGAGAAGAAGACATAGCCAGCTGCGTGGCAAAGTATACTTTCGAAGTGTCACCTTCAACATTAAATTAACTGCCTAACCAAGCAGGCCAGGCGATGAATTGACTATCTGGAACTCCCAATTGGCACACACACACACATTCGTTACCCACACACACACACTCAGCTCGCATTTCATACTACAAGCGCATAAATAACTAACTTATGTTTATCACAAAGCTCTGATAAGTCGCATATATATCAATAGGACTACCATATAAGTACGCCTTGCTGCCTCTTAGCTTTACTGCCTAGGTCACCCCAGCATAGATATCTACTTATGTCACGTAATTTATGCTACTTATACGCTAACTACTTTATATGTATGTATGTATGTATGGATGTTGGTTACTCTCTCGTATCATCTTTTCATTTCACTTACCTAAATGCTGATCAACACGTTTCTTCGGCTTCTGCACCGAGGCATATGGATCGCTGCAGTAATCCTGTCTGGATGGATTTTGGCTATTGCGTAAATTATGATATTCATCGCCATGTTGACTTGGCGTCGCCGTCAAGTGTGGATAGGGTGCGTAGTCGTCGACAGCGCCATAGCCGCCATGCGTCAATGGGTCATAGCCGTAGGTGGGCTGATGTTCGACGTAGTTGTTGTGTGTGGCCGGCACGACCATACTACTCTGTTGAGCGCCTGTGGCGGCGGGCATTTTCACTTGCCACAGCGAGTCTTGTGAATTGACGCTGCCGCCATTGTTCGAATTGGAGTAATTGTTCTCGATGTAGCCCATGTTAACCCCTGTAAAACGTGAAAGAGATGGAGGAGTGGTAGAGAAAAATAATGAGTAATGTAAAAGGAAATAAGTCATTTATTTTTGTACGAGTACAATAGTTAAGAAGCGGAAGCTGAAATTCAAATTAAAAGCATATAATAGTATCATTACTGCGAATATAATTACTTAGTGCTTGCTTTCGGTTTTTGCTGACACACATAATATATGTATATGTATGTATATGTATACCAAGCAGGCAATATTTTGAGGAAATTAATAAATTAATACATTGTCATTAAATTTAACGCTCTGTTAGTGCTGTAGTTGTAGCAGTGATGCTTTATCTCATTGTTGTTCTTACAGTTGTTGCTTTTATTACTTTAATGAGATCCACTTTCTCTTCTCGTGTACTCCATGGTTCATTGGCAATATTTTGTCGCGCGCCACTTTTTACCACTATTTTCTGCTGCTACCCCACCCCCACCAACGTCACCACCGCCACCGCCACCGTCACCCCAGCCCGCTCCTCCTGCTTGGCTAGCTCTTCTATCAAATTGCTTCTTTATTTATGATCTCATTTTGTATCAATAAAAAAGTTGACTTGCCCGCTGTGCTGCAGCGAAAAATTTGTGCGCATCATAAATAATGTAAGAAAATTTATTGGAATCGCTGTAGTTTATCTTCAAAACCAGGAAATAAATGAAATGAATAAGCTCGCTTCGTTGGTCTGGTGATGTCGAAAGCGCAAAGGGAATGAGTTGGATTGAATGAAGAGTCGGGTCGAAAAAAAGACAAGCTATTTAAGACATTGCGGGGTATTGTGCTGTTCGGAAATGAGTTTGTTCATTGATACAAAAGACGCGATTGAGTTGTGAGGAGAGAAAAAAATTGTTTTAAAGCAGTTTATGGATCAAATTGGTTTCACTTAAGGAAATTAATATTAGTTCAACGTTTAAAAAGCACTTGTCGCTTACTGAAATTTTGACAGTTCGTTCCGGAACGTTTCGCCCATGTGTGAGAGTTTTCGGTGGTTTAAAAAAAAAGCGCAATAACTAACATTTCCGATGACAACTAACTTTAGATAACAAGGAAAATGTTTATTGGCAAATTGAAATGATGGCTTATCAGAAGTATAGGGTGCTCTTGCTAACACAGAATACTCTCTTATAGATTATTGCTTGTGGCGCATAGATATTAAAGTTGCCACATGCCGCTGCAAAAATAATTTCCACTCTAAAATAGAAACGAAGTTATATCCACCTCCTTCCATTACGGTCCACTGTAGTAGACGAACTACTTCGAGCTACTTAAGGCTTTGCAAATGACTCATCATCCTAATCAGAGGCATTCCTGAAGACGCCATCTCAAACATCCTAAGGTTACGCGGAAGAAGGTAGTGCACCCAAAAGTAAATTTCACATAAAACTTCTAAGCTATTTTTAATGAATAGCATCAAATATCTTTCAAAAACGATCCTGGTGTCAGGCCCGGGGATCTGTGTTATACAAGCTATCCTATATTTAACTTGGGGTTCATGCGCCTGAAGTACATCTGAGAAAGTATGCTGAAAGTGGAGCGACCCTCCTCGCCTTAAGAAGACATGACGCCACCTCAAAGGAAAAACTCTCGCTATGAAATTAAGACGAGGCTACAATTTTTTACATATTTAATTTTTTTTTAAATATATTTCAAAGTTTAATAATTTGATACATATCAATAACCCAATGAGTTTCATAAACACTAAAATCCGATAACTCTACAAAATTCGATAACTCAACAAATTTCGATAATTTTTGATAAAATCCAATAACTGTGTTTCGAGAGCTCCATAAATTTCGATAACAAAATGTATGTATCTCGATATGAATCGATAGCTCCATATATTTTGGGTCCCTCTATAAATTTCGATAACTCTAAGCAGTGATAACTCAATAAACTTGATAACTTGATGCATTTTGAAAATTCCAAAAACTGCGACTCAATAATTTAAAAAAAAAATTCAGTAAATCAAGAAATATCGACATTATTATTAACTTAAAAAATTTTGATAGTCCCATAAACTTTTAGAGCCCAATAACCATCAGCAAATTTCGACAACTTAGTTTTGTGGTTATCAATTTCGACAACTCAATAAACATTGATCAATTTGAATAAATCGATACGTTGCGATAACTCAATAAACATGAATAACTCGATAATTTTGATAACTATAAACTTCGATAACTATAAACTTTGATGGTTCGATAAATTTCGGTAGGTTGACAATTTTCGATAACTAGACTGAATGACTGAATTTATTTCGATTCCTATCAAAAGCTTTTAGAAAATTTTCTTCCCATTTCAGTTACTCTAATTCTTATGTTTTTTAATGTTTTCATTTTTGATTTTATAGATGTAGATTACAACTTTGCGTTCACTTTTTAGTCTTAATCGCTTCATAATTTATTTTTTCAATTTCAAATACGACGTGAAACAAATTGCGAAAACAACTCAAATTGCACAGTTTGCAGCAACAGCTACACACAAATACGGAAAGTTTTAAACGAAGATTTTGGCTGTAATTTTCAACCAATTTTGAAACCGTAAAAGCTGATATACAAAAAAAAGATTTCTAATGTTGTTCTTGGTTTTATAATCGATTCAGTACAACCGCCAAACGAAGCGGACAAAATTTATGTTAATATATAGATATTCTCGCTTGACTAGCAGCACACGGATTACTCATAGGCCCATAGGCGATTAACTTAGTGAATACGCAGATGTACATTAGAATGCATCACTCGCCATACTAAAAAAAACAAAAAACGTTACGGGATTTCCATCGAATTTATAAAATGTATTATATTTTAAGACTTCCGCCAAAATATTTGAAATGTTAATTGAAAATTAAAAAAAAAAACGAGTTTTTATAAAAAAAAATTTTAAAAATCAGCTCAGATGATTAAAACGTAATGTAATTGTAATGGGATCAAAATTTTTCCGAAATATTGTGGCGGATAATGGATTTTATAATTCTGGCGAAAAAACCGGAAATGTGTTCGGGTGATACAACCTAATGTAAATGTAAAATCCTACATATCGTAACCTGAAATGCAAAAAGACGCGTAACAAACATCGTCGCTGGAATTCATCGAATTACAACTCCCACATCATTTAATGAAAGAAATAAAAATTTTTAGTCACGACTTTTTCCATTTCAGTTACGATGTTGTTACGTCGTTTTGCATTTCAGGTAATGATATCTACTCTACTTTTTTCAACAACCATCTGTCACCCCATCAACTTCAAGTAAGCTCATCGGAGTATCAAACACGTAAGTCAGTGTATAAAAAACCAGTGACTACCAAGCGCCTTAAAAAGAGTTTACACGTGACTTCATAAATTCGTGTTGCACGTGTAGCTTAGTGTGGCAACAACTTTATAACAGCAGCAGCTGCTCCCATAGCACCATTGCTGCGGCACTACTTTCTAGCAATTACTATTACATTACGATTACCCCTATTCGCACATAATTTTATGAGGTATAAACTACCAGCGCACTTAAAATAGAATGACTTTCTTTCTTTTACAATAACTGCCTGGGAAACTCATAAAAAAAAATTTAGTACTTGTAGAAAAACAAAAAACGACAAAAGAAAATCTTAACTTAAAGCTTGCACGCACACAATTCATGTAGACAAGTAGATCACGCAAGCCTTCGAAAGGTGATAACTCTTCAAAGCGAAAAGGATAACAACAACATGCGCTGAACGCACAACAACTTTGTACTTGGGCCACATATTTTTGGCAACGCAACAATGCCGCTTAATGGTACAATAAAAATGTCAAATGTCGCGAAAGTGAGACGAACGCGTTTATTATATGTAGAGGCAGTCTAACGTCTGCGCGACGGTTAGCCTATTGTGCGTTGACAGCCAGACATACTCAAACCCTTTTCTACACAGCTCGCGCCCACTCAGCAAGCGGCTCGCTTACTCACTCCTTTAATTTCGACTCGATTTGTCAACAGACTGTCAGCGGAACACAATGCAGTCGATGAGCCTTTTCGCAAGCATTTTTTTCTTTTATATTGGCAACCACTGTTGTTTGCGTGTTTTTTTGTTTTTAACATTCTTACTTGTTGTTGCGATTTTTGTTGTGCGTTTGGCACGCAAATAATAATAATAACGCTAGAGCGTGCTTTTAATATTTTCGAGTGATTTATTATGAAATATAAAATAATAAATTCAAAATTCTTGCGAAGGAAGAGAGGCAGCACAGCGTTGTGAGTAGGCTGAACGTACAAGGTCGTGGTTGACTTTAGCAGCACATGCGTATATGGACGTGCATGAGAAGATTTAAAAATGTACAACGTCGACAAAGTCAGAAAAGCAAAAAATACTTATGAAATGTTAAATTTGCTTTAGGGAATTTAATTAATTCTCTATAGCATTTAGTTTTATGGTAAGTTACGTTTATGTTATGTCATGTTGTGTTGTGTTGTGTTGTGTTGTGTTGTGTTGTGTTGTGTTGTGTTGTGTTGTGTTGTGTTGTGTTGTGTTGTGTTGTGTTGTGTTGTGTTGTGTTGTGTTGTGTTGTGTTGTGTTGTGTTGTGTTGTGTTGTGTTGTGTTGTGTTGTGTTGTGTTGTGTTGTGTTGTGTTGTGTTGTGTTGTGTTGTGTTGTGTTGTGTTGTGTTGTGTTGTGTTGTGTTGTGTTGTGTTGTGTTGTGTTGTGTTGTGTTGTGTTGTGTTGTGTTGTGTTGTGTTGTGTTGTGTTGTGTTGTGTTGTGTTGTGTTGTGTTGTGTTGTGTTGTGTTGCGTTTATGTTATGTTGTGTTGTGTTGTGTTGTATTGTGTTGTGTTGTGTTGTGTTGTGTTGTGTTGTGTTATGTTGTGTTGTGTTGTATTATGTAATGTCATGTCATGTGATGTTATATTAGGATATTTTATGTTTTGTTATTTCATTTCCCTGCATTTTATTCCTTTTACAAATTTCAAGAAGAATAATTCGCCATCGGCAACTCGCCTTTCACTTCCTTTACACTAAATATTTCACAGCCATAAATTATTTACGCAGTTAACAGCACCAGGGCATTTTTATGGGTGTATTTACATACATACATATGTACATATCTATGTACATGTATTCGTGTATTTACAACATGTAAGTAGTAGTTGTAAGTTCATTGCTATATAGGCAATTATTTATGTACTATTTTGTTAAATTTTTAATGCTCTATTATGAGGCAGCAACAGCAAAAAAAGCAACAGCAAACACATTAGCCCATTTTGATACGAGCTTTTGCGCCATAAGGAAATTTATGTCGCATTTCCTTAGCAGTGAAAAGCATAAAAACATTAGCTTTTCACTAAAAGCAGTTATGACGGTTAAAATATTTAGCAAATTTATTGTTGTTATGACTATTTTTTATTTACATAAATTTCATTTTTATGATACGGCGTTTGATGTATGGCCATCTGTTCCTGTTTTTGCGATACCTAGGCATACATACATACCTACATATTTATGTACATATATACATATATCATACTGATCATAAGGACATACTGTTGTCTAAATTTTCTACATATGCAAATTTGGCGGATGCAGTGGCGGATCCACGGGAGGAGGTTTTGGGTGTTTAAAAACTCCCGTGGGTCCACCACTGACTGATACGTAGTTCAAAACCCAACCAAACTCTCTTTTATGATCGCTCACAGCGTACATATGTATGAACAACTAGTACGATGAGGAGTGTCAAGAAGCTACAGGGTAAGAAGATGCCGCCTATAGCGCCTCGCAGCGATGGGGTGCGACGAAATTTATGTGGGACTGTTATAGGAAACTTAAGAGGGAAACGAGGCGTATTTTCCCCGCAACATGAAGAGATGGACCGAAATACGGGAGTGCGAAGAGCTTAGAATGCTCGTCGAAGAAAAAAACGCCCAAACATTTTACCCGAGAATTAGGCTCAGAGGTCGGGGCGAACTCCTCCAAGAACAATCATAGCGACCTAGAAACTGATGTCCAGAAAATACTTAAATTATGGAGGGAACACTTCCCACCCTATTGAATGTTAGCAGCACTGAGAGTAGTGGAAAAGCCTCCAGTCGATGAAAGTGAAGTCGACGTTCCGCCGTCCGACTATGACGAGGCACGAATATTGATTATGCGGCTTAAAAAAAAGCTGCTGGAGCTGAGCGCCTGACAGCCGAGCTATTCAGCTGATAAGCAAGAACCCTCTGAGAGTATTCAACTCGAAACTCTGGGATAACAGAGACCCTGACTGCGATGGAAAGATCAAAGGGATCTCAGAGTGCTCCTTTAGCATATTCATCATAAAATAAATCCAGCACCAGTTCGTGATAATAGAAATACTTATAAGAGCACTAGTTGCTCAGCTGAGCATAAAAGTCGTAGCCTTTTATTGATCAGAATCAGAATCTATCCTTTCGTAAATGTTGTTGATACTTAAACTTTATATTTTCTCGCCACAATTTCAAGTTACAAAAACTCGCGCCAATCTAAAATAATTGAAAACAACTAGAATTCCGCCGCAAAGTTTTCACGAAATCGCACAACTGCAGCTGACGAAATCTCCAATATAAATGCATCTAAAATCTTTGCAATTTAAAAGTCATTGCATTGCAAGCAGCGAAGCGGCGTTGTTGCTTTAATTCGCTATATTAACACATTATTTGCAACTGCCTTGAATAACTTAAACGCAAACAACTAATAGAAAGAGATAAAAATAAAATGTTAAATAAATAAATCGGAACTTCCACCAAAGTTAAGCAAAGTGAAATAAAATGCAAGCAAATGAACAGCAAAAATGAAAATAACAAAAAATAAAATCAACGCACAAACTAAAAAAAAAAGGCAAAATGCGAAATGAAAAGCCATTCACAATACAAAAACTTTTTCATCCAACTAAAGTTACGCGATAATAAATTGGAAGCATTGCTTAACAACGCGCCAACAACAATGCACCGATAAGAATTGTGTCTTCTGGCTGCAGTGCGGGCGCAAGCGGAGTACATAAGTGCAAAGTGAGCGAATACACGAATGGGAACAAGATAAACAACATTATAATGAATTGGCAATCTGGCTTGCAGTTTTCGTGTTGTGAGCGTCACACAGATTTAATTCGAGAATTTAGCGCCGAGTGCAACCAACGCCGATGCGCGAACGAGTATAAGGTATGAAAGAGGCAAAATTTAAGAGGCATGGGCAAGTGGTGAAGTGGAATGTGTGTGCGGCGCGGCGTTTGCTTGCTGGGACATCGCAGGCAAAGGGCAAGAAAGAAAGAACAGTAAGCAAACAAAAGTAAAGGCAAGTGAGTGGCGTTGGTCTGCTGCATAGCAGCTGAATGCAAGTAACTAGCGCCGGTTGCACAATTGCAAAAAAAAACGAAGAAGAAGAAAAGCGCGCATCGTAGAGTAACGGAAAAGACGCCACATTGTACCAAAAAAAAGGCGGAAGTTGTCAGCTAATGCGCGCCGAGAACATGACAGGAAGCAAGCGTAGCAGGCTAACAAGCAACAGCAGTCAGCAGCGGCAGATGGAGAGGATGTTGCACAAAGAAAGCAGATTGGGTTGAGAGAGAAAATGAGGTAGTTAGGTGATTGCGTTTATTAAAAGATAACACAAAAAAATTAGCAAAATGTGTGGAGCCGGAAGTAGTGCGGAACATTATGTAAATGGTAGAAATAGATGCAAAAACGCATTAACTATACATCTCCGAGACCGAATGCTAAGCGTCGGAGAACAAGTAAAATAGTTAAATAAATAAATAAGTAAGTGAGTAAGTAAGTAGAGCAATGCCCGTATGCAGCAGCACTAATTTCGGAGGCAGGAAGACGCCAATGAGCAGCTGGGAGCTGTCAGCTGGCAGCAGGCAAAGAGTGCGCTTTAAAGGCTTACAAATAAATAAA
The DNA here is from genome assembly GCF_001687245.7 of Rhagoletis zephyria. Taxonomy (NCBI): domain Eukaryota; kingdom Metazoa; phylum Arthropoda; class Insecta; order Diptera; family Tephritidae; genus Rhagoletis; species Rhagoletis zephyria. The sequence goes on from NW_016157966.1 coordinate 48,317, forward strand.
GAGCTTGCAACCAACTGCATACAAGTAAGTGCTTAGCTGAACTGTTAGCGGGTAGGTGAGTAGCAAAAAAAAAACAACAAAACACAGCCAAAGTTGCTCTGCAAGTTAAAAGTTACACATTTTGCACACTTGCTTCCTTCCAACTCACCTTGCAATTTGTCCTTCATTCGCTCAGAACAAAAGACAATAAAAGTTGCAAGAGCTAAAAGCATATACTTACAAACACACCCGCATAAAAACGGTACACAACTGGCAGCCAGTTGAATGTTTACCTGCTAACTGCACAACGGCGCTCAATCTATTGTTTGCTCTCCGCATTGTAGTTAGTTGTTGCTATTGTTATTTGCACCAGCAGTACCTATTGCAATTGAAGTTGTTTGCTTTTGAAATTTAGTTAATATTAAGCTGCAGGTGCAACAAAAGCGCGCTTGATGCAATGACTGCGATAAGAAGGCATTAAGGCGCGCGCTGATTGTCAAATATTTGATTTCGTGTGATTTTGCTTTTATTTTTCTCTTTCACTTTTCTTTGTAGTGCTTGGAAATTTCATGAAATTGGACAGGTCTTGCGAATATTGCAAACTATGAGAATAGTGAAAATGAAAATGGTAAAAGGGGCGAAAATGGCTGGCACCACAATTGTTTTTATTAAACTTATGAATAAAACAGAAAGAATATTTTCTTTATTATATTTTTTTTTGTGAAAAGGCTTGTGAAAAAGCTTTAAACGAAAATTAAACCACTTCTTCTGATTTATATAAATTTTTTTAAGTAAGCTAAATTCTAGCTCATTTTAAAAAAGATGAAGATCATTACCGCCTGTATATGAAACCCCTTTTCATAACGGTATCTGTCAATAGCCTCTCAGATCCGAGAGTTGGCACTTAGCGAGCTGTAGAAGCTTCCTTGACCGCCTATAGTCAAAAAACGACTAGAAGAACTTTAAAGCTTTGTATGTCGCAGGAAACCGACTAAAGGTTCATCTCTCTATGAGCTGTCCGCATGTTGCAGCAAAATCTTTTGCCCTCACTGTGAGGATGATCCCTACCTAGCCAATCTGTAAGTCATGCAGTTTCCTGTTAAGTCATTTCACCCCGGAATTTGAGGCGACCGAAAGCGGGTCAGGCATACCTCGACCAGTTTTTATCAAACCATAATCCATCGTTCAAGCCTTTCGTAAAAATGTTTACTGCAGTCCTGTTTCAGAGGCGAGAACTGCGCCATTTTCCTTTCTTACGGATATGTGTAGAAAAGTACACAATGGGAGCCACCTTCGATATACACCAATCCGTTTCTTCATTGGTGCGGTTCCCAGAGAATGCAGGGTGCTTAAATGATGCCGACTTGACGAAGAAATCTGTGCTTTTTAGCCTGATGGCGAAGATTCCAATAGGGTTGACCCATTGCAAGCGTTCTCACTTCTTCACTATTGTAATCTTTACAGCGGACACTGCCCCATACAACACAAGTGGCTTGATTATAGTCATTAGAAAACCTATGGGGAAAGGTCAAATGTCGCCTTTATAGCAGTGTAGAGACTATGGTGTACCATTTTACATGCTCTTCAATACTCGAGTTGCATTATATTCCTGTTTAGGATCACGGCTAAAGTTTTTTCTTCTTTATATTTGACCTAGAAATGTGTGTCCCTTTGGGCTGAGATCAAACTATTTCGCGAATCGAAGGATCTTACAATTTGCCAATCCATTTTCTTAGAGATGTCCATCGCGCACGCGAATAGGGCATAAAATAGTTCTCTCGAAAGCTCTCAAAATCTTTTCAATTTTGTTCAACACCACCCACGTTTATTCGATTTATAAGAGGGCGGGCATGATTAGAGAATTTAAGAGTATGATTTTTTTTCTTTCTGAGACGAGCTACAGAGCCCGCAAAGTAGCAGCTGTTGGCAAGAGTTTCTTTCCACAAGACAAACTCGTTCCTACCCAGAGTTAGCAAACTAAATTGTGACGGAGTGCTATGCCGTTAGCAAATGCGCGACCAGAGTGCATCTCCTTGCAAATGTCTTCCAGGAGATAGTTTATGACGATGATATAGAGAAAGAATGAGAAAACGTCCACCTGCGGGGTATCTCTCATCACCCAACACTGGCTAAAGACATTGTCCCACACTTCCCATCTCCAAGTTGTTCCCTACTCGGAGCTGAAAAACCACAACGATATGGAGAAAGGCACCAGCCACGAAGTCTTTGTTCTTAAACGACGCTTCTATAAATTTGATAAATAAATGAAAGGAAAATTACTTTGATTCTCCATGCAGCTAGATCTTAGAATCGTTCTCGGGGAACTGGTTTCTGTATAAACTACTCGCCAGCTTTTGGCGAGCTTGTTTTGATTTTTGTTTAAAAAATCTCTCCAACTACTATGTGGAATGATGGCATTACCTTCGGATGTGACTTATGTATGTACATTTACCAAACAAGGGGCATTTCAATTTTTTAATTAAACTTAATTTTTTCCATTTTAAGTATTTGAATTAAAAACGAAATGTTTGCTCTTTGCAAAATCTCGCTTAATCAGGCAGCTCTGCAAATATTTTGTTAGTTCTCAGCTCTATCCGAACAACAACAGCGTGTGAGGAAGGCATATATCCGCTGAGAAGTTACAAAACTTTCAACAAATTTTCGGTCGAAAAAATTAGCCAACAAAAAAGCGAAAAAAAGAAGAAGAAAAAAAAACACAAAATGCAATGAAATTCCCCAACAGAGTGTCAAGTTAGTGAAGCTTGAAGAAAATTGCCGAAATAAAATTAAAAGCTAAAGAAGAAAAGTTAAATTAACACTCGAAAATGAGCGCGTTGAGGTCAGCGGCAACAACAGATGTTGGTTGCAGCAAGTGAAGGCAACTGGAAAAAATATGCACTGATGAAATTCTGAAGCAAGCAGGCAACAGAGTCAACAGCAGCAAAAAAAAAACACAGCACAAACAGACACACATACATACATATGTAAGTATGAGCGCAAACACTCGCACATAACTAAAGTGAAGCGAGGATGAGCGACAGTGAAGCGAGAGTGGCAAGGAGCAACCAAAGCGAAAGCGAAGTAGCAGCTTTTGTGCGCGCCAATTAAAAGTGAAGTGAAGCTTTTTTTTCCCACTTTTTGAATAAGTGGCAAAATGATGAAAAAAATAAATAAATAGGAAAAAGAGTTAAAATTAAAATAAAATAAGAAAATGAGAAAAAAAAAACAAACTGAAGCAGCTGCAAATTGCATTGAGCGAAAGGCATAGAGTTTGAGCAGATGTTTTATTGGAGCATGGAGGCCTTGCCATACTACAGGTGCATGCTTTAGCTGCCGTTGCAGCAGCAGCAGCCGCACCAGCGATGCAGCAATTTGTGCCAAGATGAAGCAGAATGTTGTCGGGGTTGGAAGTTGTGATGTGTCAGCTGCAACATGCAACAGACACAAAGGCACAAGCGCTTGCAAGCACAAGTACCGAAAAAAATGTGAACAAAAAAATTGTGGCACGCAAACTTTGCTTGGAATTCACATATCCCCAATTGACGCGCCACTGCGAATCTCAGCGCAAAGTTAAAGCGGCAACAGATGCTTGTTAAGGCTGTTGATATTGCTTGCCCCCCTCCCTAACTGCTTACATACATATAAATGTGTGGCAGCGATGTGTGCTGCCTGCCACCTGTATTTGGGTGCAAAGTCAAAGCGCTTTGTAGCTGCCTGACACCGTTGAGCCAGCGTTGGTCGCAAGACATTTCCTTTTCATCGTCTCTGACATCGCCATTCATGCTGCGCGCTTCTCTGAAAGCAGCCATTCAGCCATTCACCATTTGTGAGTTGCAACAATTTGGAAAGTAAGTGGCAAGTGGATCGTTGCAATTAAGTTAAATGTTAATGGAATTTTAAGTTTTTATTGCCGCGAGCGAAGAGGTGCAGTGGTCGAAGCAAAGGGTTGGTGCAGGTAAGTGCGACGAAGTGAGTGGCACCGATTTTAGTTTAGTTAAAAATTAAGTCTCGCGCATTTGCTCGTACAAAAGAGGTGAGAATGTGTAAAGGTTAAGTAAGTATCATCTTGTTTCTAAAAGACACGCTGATTTTAAAATGGTTTTTTTTTCAAGCAACATACTTTTTTTTTAAAGTAGACTTGTTGCCGCTTATCATGTGGAAAAAAATTAGGAATATACGCAAAAAACTAAAATATAGAATTTTATTATAAGCATTATATCCAGAGTCTTCACCCATCTTACTCGAATTTTTGCTTAAACCCTTTGACTTTTGATTCTTCTTCTAAGACGGGATATATGGAAAAACTTGAATCATACCTACTTGGTCTCATAAAGCAGGAGACATTCAGAATGGAAGGATATATTAAACTTTGCTTCTGCCCCCAATAAGTATTAATTTTGGAACTACGACAAATCCTGTGTGTAGGGCATGGAGACGGATGGACAAAAGTTAATTTTATATATGGCAGGCAGGCGTTGCGTTAGAGTTTGATGGAAAGTTTATCCAGACTTCATGAGAACTTCTAGAGACCTCACTTAATTCATTAGTTAGCTGGTCTAAAACCTAGGAGTTTTTAGTAAACCTAGTTATGACTCACTTATTTACTGGCTGGACAGTACAAGGAAGCGCCTCTCATCCCAGAGCCAAAAGCAACTTGGGGCGCGCTCGTGAATCCACAAAACTTCAGCTGATTCGGCTATTCTAGACACGTTGGCGACATTCTTTCATACATACTTTCTTCATTCATACTTACTGTTCAGTAGTAAGCATTGCCTACTGCGGATACTAAGCATGTGGCCGATTTCAGCAAAAAGTCTACCGCGAAAAAATAAAGGTCCAATATATAACTTATTTAAAGGCCGGTTTGGCTGCTTTTATAATATATGTATAGTGCTAATGTAATTAGCAATTTTTTCCCCGAAATGGTTTTGTTAGGTGTCGCCAGGGTCGAGATATTTTGAAAATCCGTATTTATGCTCTGAATTGGAATATTTAGTTGAAACGTATTAAGATATTTGCCAAAAATGGAACTGCTGATATCAAAATAAAAAGAATATTCGACACAAAATGCATGTCTCCTCCTTCCTATTTCAATGGAAATTTTAGTAACGTAACGCCAGGTTAACCTTAAGCATTTCAATTATTACTTCGAAAACTTTTGTGCAAATAGTCTTGCCCAATTTGCAGAGTTTTGCAATTTTGTGATCGAAGCTAAAATCTACTTCTGTTTTTTGTAACGTCACGCCAGCGCGTACATATGTTTATTAATATCTTTAAATCCCTACTACAAACAGTTGTCATTTTTTTATTGAATAAAGGGTCATTTAATTGCTATGCAAATCTAGAAAATCCGGATAATTATCTCAGTTGCAAGAGCAAGAACGAAGAAAACAAAAAAAAAAAACCAAAATGAATTTAGCCGCTTATAAGAACTAATGAAATTGCAGAAAATTTAGGATTTTTTGTATTTATTTCTTCCCTTTTCTCCCGGGTTAGAAAGATTTTAGAAACTGAACATACTACTTCACAGATGGCAGCACGGTTGCTTGAATATAATATAATCGCTTCAAACCGTTGGTTCACATACTGATGTACTATACACCTTAAACTTTCAAAAATATAAAGAAATATAAAAATAAACCAAAAAATCAAAAACAAAAATAAAAAAATGCTTTCTTTATGCCTCAAAAAGTAAAAAAAAAAATCATAAAAAATATTCAACCTCAATTAGTTCATTTTCAGGACTTAAGAGCATAAATTTATTATTTGTTCGATGAGTCAAATCAGGAATAGATGAAGAATCAAATTATTTGAGTTTTAATTTGTCGAGAAAGTCAAGCTGATGCGTTATTTGTCAACGAAAAATTTCTTCTTTTAAGTAACGCAAGCACGATTTTCGAGTTTTTCTCCAATATAGAAAAACTTGTGAATAGCAGTTGTTTAGCAAATTCGCCTACCTGTGTCTTTGATGGTTTCTATGGAGTTTTTGGAATAAAAAAAAATCGTGCTTGCGTTACATACATTTTTTTTTTTTAGTTGAAAAATTACGAATAAAATTGACTTTTTCGATGAATCAAATCAAAAATAAAATTCATTTTTTATTTGATCGATTAATTAAATAGATTTTTAATTAATAGCGGATTTAAAAACGAATAGCATTTGAAATCACGCAAGTTCAGACAATATTTTCTAACTAAAGCAATGAGGTAATTTTTAATGAAAAGTTCTTGTAAAAAACAGACATAGTTTACAAATGGTAGAAGTTATAGCTGCTATTTGGGAGATGATCACATCTCCTGGACAGACGACTTTATCCACTTCACTGGGATTCGAATCGGCGCCTGCCGCATACAGAGCCAGTGGTCTTACCTCCAGAGCTAAGTTCGCAACGTAAACTGTTGTTATTTTTTTCCACTTTTTCATTTGTGAAATCAACTGCAATCAAAAGCAAGTATTTCGTTGCTATTTTCTAACAATAATAGCCAGTTTTACGAAAACAATTTAAGAGAAAAACAATTTTTATTTTAATTTAATATGAAAATTTAAAAAAAGGAAAAAATAATTGCTCACTTAAATTGCAGTAAAACTCCATTTCTATGAGACATAACGCGAAAATCTAAAATTTTCCAGAATATTCGATACAATTTTAATTTGATTGTGAAAAATCCTTGCAGCTGTTTGCGCTTAATAATTTTCAGGTTATTTTACAATAATGCCGCTTAAACCAATTAGCGGTCACAATAATAAGAGCAAGGCAACGCATATGTATGACGCAAATATGAAGAACAAATAGCAATAATAATAAATGCTGCAGAACACCAAACGTTAACGCAAACGCAATTCGCAGTATCGCACACAAAGCTGTGCGCAATGTCGTTAGCAGCGACGCAACTGCGCGGCGGACCGCATATTAAGCGGATTTTAACCACCCACAAAAACCGAAAAGCCAACAACCTCAGCTGATTGCAATGCAGTTAGTTGGTTGGTTGCTAGGGCCACACAGTATTTCCTCAGCGATGTTGTGCATTAAAAATGTCAGTTAAAAAAATATAGATTTAACAACAACAACGAAAAAATATCGAAAATGAAAATGTGTAAACGAAAAACGGTAAGCGCGTGCAACAGCTGCACTCGTAGCTGAAAAAAAAAGATTTTAAATATAGAAATGTCATTCCATTTTTTTTCTATGTATTTACACGCCAGCGCCAGTGACAATAGCGACAAAGCAGAAAACTATGTATGTAAGCGCGACTCCCAAAGCTGCCACACCGCGTGACGTTACACCAACGCCACCAACATTTATGCACCAAAAAGCGCAAAATTAATGCTGCGCGCAAAATGAACAGCCACCGCCATACAAATTCCCAAACAAACGCGCGCGCGTTGGTAAACAAAAGCGCGCGCTATCGTAAAAGCACACACACACTTACACTTGACAGCACTTAGGCTGAGGCGTATTTTTTTTTAACGTTTGTGCAAACAAATACACTGCGCGGCAACAGCTGACGCGCGACTGAACTAGGTTAGTGGGCACACAATAGAGCGCGGTGCGGCTGGACGAAGCGACGCGGCGCGCTATTGTTTGTCAGCATTAAGGTATGCATGTATGTATGCATACACACGTACTTATAAAAAGCCGACGCCCACTTTGTGCAACAAGAAACAGGGACTTTAGTTGGCCAGCCGCCCCTTGGCCTGCATTTCGTGTTTGCGCTGTCGCTGCTCCTAAAAAAAACACTGAACACTGACCGCACCATACGCGCTGTACAGCCGCGCCACTCCACTAGGCGTTTATAATATTCAAAATATTTTTTCTCTTCTCTGTTGTTGCCTACATCTAGGCGTTCTCGCACTATGCTCTATTTATTTCTTTCTATTTATTTTACTTTCAGATTTGTTTGCTGCCCAAATGGCTGCGAGTGAACGGCGCAATAGAGAATTGGTGGCCTTTGCTTTTATTTACATTTGCTGACAATTTTTTACTGTTCTTTTTTTTGTTGAATAATGCGACTTCATAGTCCCAACACACGCCATTCGATTTCAAAGCCACCGATTTTTGCATTCGAAAAAAAATGCCCCCCAAACAGAAGCGCTGAGGTGCGCTTCATTCATATCTGTCTACGGAATAATATCTAAGTTCGACATAAAAACAGCAGACCTGGAAAATATCAAAAATCTTACCAAAAGTAGCGAACGCGTTTTTATTGAGGTCTGCGTCACAGCGCTGTGTGCATTGCCGTCGGTGGGGAGATGCAACTGCACTTGTCTGCTGTGCCATGCCGTGCCGCTCTGCTGCATAGTTGATAAATGTAAAAGCAGTGAACGCAGTTATGCCCTGGCATTGAGCGCTTGCAAAGCCGTTGCTGGCATTTTTCTACTGAAAATGTGCCATGTTGACAGTCAGGGCCGCGCGCTACACCGCTCTGGGATGCCGTCGTAAATGCGTGATAAATGTAGCTGAAATTTCGGTCAATGTTATCACAACTGGCAGCAAATGGCATTAAATGCCGGCAGGAAGCCGATTTGTAGCATTTTTGAGGCACATCTCGGGGGGGGAGGTGCGGGTGTGGAAGTTATTGAAAATCAATTGAAGGAGACTTCATACATACTTGGCGAAGCATAAAGCGATAGGATGAAGTGAGAACTCGATAGTGAGCTCTTTTTTACAGACTAAAATTTAGTTACTAAAATATGTATGAAGTTGAAAGGAAGGGATTGCATATTTTTGGATTGTGGCTGGGCGATTACAATTGCCGGTTGGCTGTACTATATAGGTACATATGTATGTATGTAAGTTTTGTCTCTAAAAACACTGATACTTGCATTTTTTTTTAGCCGAACGAAGAGATCCGGAATCTCTTGGAGTGCTCGTTCAGAGAGCAGCATGCTCACATGTGGTGGATTGCTTAGATGGTCTCTGCTTTAGATAAGATAAGAACACTTCTTTCAATCAGAGCATTGAACCAGATGATAAATTCACCAGACACTTGAGATAGCGGCACTGAGGAAAGAGTTCGGCTACATCAACTTAATACACAGCGTGTTTGACAGATGGTTGAAATGTGGCACAGTTGACCTAGGCCCCGTTGATTTTTTTAAATTTATTTTTAGAGTTAACCAAACTCGACATATTCAAAACTTCAAGCCTCAGTAACTTCATTTAAAAACAAGAAAACTAACTAAATGTTTTCTTATTTTTATATAAACTAATCGTAAAATATTATAATATTGATATTCGATGCAGATGATAACTAGAATAAAATACAAGCCCTAAAACTACTCAAAAGAGGTTAAAAAAACCTTAAAAGGCGAAAATCGCATTAAAAAAAAAAAACTTTAAGTGAGTATGTAGTTCAAAAATGTCTTAAGTTTATGCCATTTCTAACGGTATACATACAGTACTTAATCACAATTTCTTTTGAAGCATATACAGTTGTTAGTAAATTTTAAGCAGCCGGATTTTTTTTTTTACGGAATTCTGCTTTTGAGGAAAGCGCATTGCTTTCGGAAATAATTACTTGCACAGTTGGTAAAAACAAATGGTGGATTAAAATAAATTAAATACATACAAGGATGCTTACATATCTAAAAATCAAGCGCGGTGAGGTCTGGCGATCGAGAAGGGCAGGGAATTGGACCACCTCGAAGCATTCACGAGTTGAGGAAATCATTATTTAAATGCTCTCTCACAATGCGCTGCTGGACAGCTGTCATTTTGGAAGGCGATAGGCCAGTCTTCTTGGAATAATTCTTTAACTAATTCGGGTAAATAATTTAGAATAAACTCCAAATAATTTGTCCCATAAATAATGAGGCCCAATTAACCAGTTTCCAATAACGGCAGCCCAAACGTTCACACTGAACTTTCTCTGAAACCCTCTGTGTCTCCTCACGTGTGGGTTTTGGTCTTTCGCTGCGCAGTGGTACAAATTGTGGTCGTACGCTATTCCGTCCCTATAAAATTTGGATTCATCCGCCCAAAAAGTTTACGTCATCCCCATTAGTACGACGGCAAAACTGGATAGGTCTTCCTAAATCATTTTCTTCAAGGCCTTGAACAAACAAAGTACGTTTTAAGATTAATTTCAAGACTATCACTCGTAGGTACTAAGCCTAAAACTGCTTGGGAGGGATGCTGTCCAGTGGCCCGTAGAACAAACCACACTTTCCAAAGGGTTAAGCCAAGTGCTGCAGCTACCACTCCCTCCCTAAACTAGTATTTAATCATCAACGACAATTTCGTAATCTCGTACATTCACTCTCGGTTCTTGGAAATTTTAATTGTCGCTTTCCGGTAAACGCCGGTAAATAGTCCGAAATATTTGGTGTTCAGTTTTGTTTGGCATACGTATTGATTAATAGGTCTTTAAAAAATATGGCAACCCTCTTCACAAATATTTTCGAAATAAAGATTTTTTTAACCTTGTCTCGTTTGATAGACTCACTCAAGTATTTAGTTTGACTTGTTGTTTAAATTTATTTTAACTTTCTTAACAGGTGGCAACTTTCTTAAAGAACATTTTCTAAACAAATAGTTTATCAATAGCATTTCAGCATTTCCTTTGACAAGTACATTGTTTTGATATTTTATTGAGCAAATTATTAAATTATTTTTAACTTTCTTAACAGTTGGCAACCCCTTAAAAAAATATTTTCGCAATAAATCTTTCTGGAACCCCTTTCGTTGTAGTGTTTTATTTTACTTATTTATTAATTGATTTAGACTTTTGAAAAAGGTGGCGACTCTCGTCAAAAATATCCTACTTGTTAAACCAGGTTATAGCCCATCTGTGTGGCAAATTTCATACAAATACATATGCCCAGTCGTTTAAGCGTGAAAGATCAACAAAAATTCTCAACAACTAAATCACAAACTTTCACATTTATAAAACTAGTAGATCCTTCTTTATCTTCTTGTTTCACTATAAATAGCAACAACAACAATGTGTATGTGTATGCATCAATCTGCCACTAGCCACAATTCCCCACTCCTTTTCATCCACCCACATCACAAAATGCTTATCTATTTCGCTCATTTCCTCAGCGTGAAATTAGAATTTCGTCTAATCAGAAGCACTATCCCTCGAAATCTTTCCATCACTATTTACTAACGAAAACGAGTAAGCCATACCCAATTATTTGTTTATCCGCCAGCTTGCCGGAAGCCATCACCACCACGAGAGGTGTTTAATACGCACCTTTGGGCGGTGCACCTATCGCATTATCGCCAAAATGCTAATGTCCTATCTAAATTGCTGCTACAGCGCAAATAAAAAGGTTAGGTTAGCCTGCTACTACTTGACCTAAACCCAAAACAGTGGCCATCGTGGCAATTAATAATGGAGCACACAGCCTTACAAACAACCACACACACACACACACACACACATACATACAACAGCAAGCATGCAATTTTGGGCAACTGTAGAGTCCTTCTGTGAGGTGGTTAATGGGAATGTGTGAATGCAGTACCTAGTTGTAGTGTTTGCTGGTAACCGCAATGAACAGCTCTCCACGAAACCACCAACCACCGCAGTGGATGTGGTCGCTGTGGCATGGCGTGTTTGTGGCTCATTGACTCGCCACTCCTCGTCGCCAAATTGCCAAAAAACAGAGTAATTTGCGACCGAATGTGGAATGGGGCACAAAATATACTAGTCTAGTATATGTTTGTATGTGTGCGCTAATGCCACTGTGTCGAAAATCGCAAAAGGACACAAACACCTTAACTGGTATGAAAAGTGAGTCGCATTGGTCACAAGCGGTGTGCAGGGTATGTGTCTAAGTATGTAGGATATCGTGTTGTTGGCAAAGCGATAATTTCGCAGGTAACCATTTTTACATTTACATTTTCACCTAAACGCCACCCAACTCACACAAATCTGAGTGAGAGATGGAAAAAGCGAAAGCGTTAAAAATGTGCTACCTTGACATATTCACATATATGTACATATACAAAAGTATATACAGTGACTCAAACAAATGACCACGTGTTGATTTTTTCTTAATATTTTAATGTTTTTCGATTTAATTTTTTTAAAGTTATTTTACTATACAAATATTTTCCAAGCTTTCACCAAAACCATGTAAGTTACAGCTTCTCACTTTAAAAAAAATTTAAGAAAAAAAATTTCACTAAAATTTCAACCCTTTTAATGTGAGTCTTTAGAAAGCTTTTGTGCGCGCAGTTTTATGAGCTATACAATTTTAGTCTAATGAAGTGCAAGTTTCAAATGGCTAAAAAAATCCTGTTGATTTTTGAGAATTTTTTTTGGTGACGGATTTTTGCACTTTTTTCCATACAAGCATGCATTTCTTATGAAATAAAATGCGGTAGACCGTTCGCAGTAAAAAAATCATAGCCAGTTTTTGTGAATTGCAATTGTTATAAAAAAAAACTCGAAATCAGTCTCCAAAAAAATTCTCAAAAATAAACGCGATTTTTCGGCCGGTTGCACTTCATTAGACTAAAACTGAATGGGCTATAACACTGCACAACCAAAACTGTTCTAAGATTCGGATTCAAGAGTTGAAAATTTGGTAAAACTTTGTTGAATTTTCTTAAATTTTTTATAAAATTTGAAACTGTGATTTATATGATTTTGGTTAAAGCTTGCGCAATATTTTTATAGAAAAAAAAATAATGATCTCGAAAAACATTTGGAAAAATTTTCAAAAAAACCGTATTCATTTGTTTGAGTGAGTGTATGTATATTTTCACATTTATAAATTTACCATTGACTTACACCACAACACTTTGGCTATCAGCGCACAGAGTCAAACTCTTTTGTATAAATTTTTTTTGTGTGTGTGTGTATGTCCTCCAAATTTAGTTCATTTGTACGGCTTTCGTTTGACCCTGAGCCTCGCCATCTGTAATCCGCTGGTTGTAGCTGTAACTGTAACTGGGCTGTTTGTTGCAAAGTGGAATTCGCGTGCGTCCATCACTTGCCACCACTTGATCGATGTATACTCATCGATTTGTTGCTGCTTCCAATTGCATGCTTGCGCTTCCTCGCTGAATACGCTCAGCGTTAAGGATTTTGGGTTTTTTGTTGGTGTTGTGATTTTTTATTTTATATATTGTTTTTTTTTTTTTTTAATTTTTGTAACTGTTTCCACGATAGTGTTTTTGTTCAATGTTTCAGTTTTTCGTTTTTGCTCTGCAAGAATTCGCACTTTTGCGCCACTCGCGACCACCACTGTGTCAGCAAAACAAATGAAATATCGCCAAACATTGTGCTGAACACTTTTCCGTTGAAGGTTATGAGATAAAGAGAAGCAAAAATACGCGACCGAGGCACAAGGTTGCCAAATTTGGAATTGAGTTTTGGAAAATATGGGTTTTTTTTATTTTAAGTAAATTAAGAGGTTTGGCGCATAACTATTCGACAGATATCCTAGCGGTTTTTTTTGGCGCCTAAAAGTATGCTATCGAATATGGGTAGAGGAATTGATAAAACTTTGGAGCAATTCTCGAATGCCTAATTGCCGAACTTAATGAAGTAATGAATCTGAAAAGGAGAATGGCAACTGACTTAGTCGCTGGTCTCGGCTTAAACCGATAAACGGTTTGAATAAAAACATAGATAGATTCGTCTGTATAGACAGCCATACCCAATTAGCACTGAGCCCCTCGCTAAATCTAGTAACTTCGGGGAATTTTGTGCAGGCTTTTACAGGGTCTTTAGTACGATTTAGAAACCTTCAATTTATTAGCTACGAATAGTTTTCTGAATTATCCGAATTGTTGGCCGGATGCAATTGAAAATTCCGTTTTATTTTAAAAGTCTATTACATGGGTAACTTTCGGCTTCGACAATTATTTACTTTTGTATACTACTTTTTCTTTTGTATTCCAAAAATAGATACTGCTGTATTTTCCAAAATACGAAAAAAATATTTTTTTTTTTACTACCTAAATTTTTTAAAGCAGAGAAGTAATATAGACTTTGTGAGTCATTGATAAAAAAACCGTATAAGCTAACAGCGAATTATTCGCGAAAACGAGTTATAAAAATACATATATTTACATGCATACATATACTAGTCATGTAAAAAAATTTTGAAGCGGACATTTTATGTTTTGATTATTTTTTTTCGTTCATTTAATATTTTATTAAAGTCTAGTTAATAATATACTTAAACGCCATATAAATCCACATTTCAAACTTTGTAGAGAAATTCAAAAAAATGTCCCAATAAATCTTTTATTCACTGCTTTTAGAAAAATTCAATGTATGCAGTTTTGTAGTCCATTAAATTCCAATAATAGAGTGTAAGTTTCAAGAGGTTAAGAATTCGTGTTGATTTTTAATATTTTTTTTCCGACGGTGTTAACATTGAATCGAAGAAAATTCGTAGCGCCGTCGGAAAAAAAAATCAAAAATCAACGGTATTTTCTAGACACTTCTGGTTAGAAAATTGTCGTTGTGCAACTTTGTAGAATTTTTATAATTTTTGTACAAAGTTATAATCTTGGATTTTCACGTATTAAAGCTTTGTCTAAAGTTAAGCATTGCTATTTTTACGTATGTGGATGTTCTTGGATGTAAACCAATTAAAAACCGAGAATAGAAATGCTTAACTTTACAAAAAGCTTTATTTTTAATCCAACCTTTAAATATAAAGTGAGCTTTAAAATTACAGGTTACTTGAGAAAACAGTTAGCTTGCAGAGGCGTACATGGCTTGGTGATAAAGCTTAAAAAATCATTCTGCACTCCACCAGTAATCTGGCAACACTCTGACCAATAACGAAAACCACACACTTTGTGTTAACAACTATCCAAACTGTTATTGCCAACATATTTATCAATGTTGAGCCGATAGCAGCCATTTCTGCCTCGGCCGCCGCCGCTGCTGGTGCCACTGATATGGTCCTTGAAACAAAAAGCAATGCAATAGCAGTCTACATGGCATTGATGGTGGCAGCGAGAGCAAAATAACAGCATATGCAACTAAATAAGCGAGCATGTAGAACGCACAACAACAATAGCAGCAGCAGCAGCAGCAGCAGCAGCAATAAAAACGGTCAGCAAAATACCTACTCGTAGTACAATTGCAGCAAAAAACAAAAAAAAAAAAATTACAAAACACTACTCGCACAAATGCAACTACTACGAGGTACTTACATTCATTTCCCGGCATCGTGTGTCCCGTTAGGCCCTGCATACCAACACCAACACCAACACCAACACCACCACCGCCGCCAACGCCAACACCAACGCCACTACCCGGGTGATAGCTATAGCCATTTTGTGTTGCGTAAAGTGCACTCTTCTGGTCCTCCATGCCCAAGGCGAGATCCATCGAATGTTCAAGTGCTTTGTTATCGAGTCCACTTGCCGGATAGTATGGCGGCGGCGGCTGACTCTGCTGGGCAGCAACAATCGACGGACGCACCGAGTCCATTTCGTAATCCTTGGCGGCAGCACTCTTTTTCGATTGATTGCGTTTGCAACGACAGAACATCAACAATAAACCGACAAATAATGCGAATACAATACAAGAGACGATTATGGCGATCAAGGTGGGTGTGGCCAGGGCGGATGCCTCAGCGATGTACGTGCGGCCAACTGCAAAAAAAAAAAACAAAGAAGAAGAAAAAGTAGAGAAATGAGAATGAGTTGAGGGCGCTCGGAGGCGAGGTGTGTAGAAGGAAAAAACTGGCAGCCCCACTGATAAGTGTCAGCGAGTTGAAGGCAGCTGTGGATGGCTGCGAATGTGTGTGCGCCATTAAATCGGCGCGCTGATGTGTGGCAACATGCGAAATGCTGTCAAGGATACAAAAGTTGTGGCAGCACATAAGTACTTTCGGGGGCATGTAGCCAGCGCCACCTACTGGCATGTGCTTGCCGATACGTGTTTGCCTAAAGTAGATTGATGACAGGGAAATGGCAGTCACACGGTCAGCCAGCCAGTGGATGCCCGCACAAACGAAAAAGCGGACAATGGAATAAACAAACGCCCGATTGTGCACAATTTTTAATCGAAATTCCAAAATGCCAGTCGAAAATTGAAGAGTTAACAAGTGGCAGGCACATGACTGCATTGAAAGAATTCCCAAAATGAGCGAAAAGTGTTGACCACATCACATGTGAAAATCCCGCCAGTATAAAATGCGCTAGACATTAAGTACTCGCATCATGCCACAACGCGCACACACACAAACTTTGCCCAAAAAAACCGCCATTTCCCCTTAATTATCTCCTTCTCTGTACTCTACATAGTATCTATAGTACTTACTTTCCGCATTGGTGTGCTTGCCGCAGTGCTCCTGATTGGACCGCAGGCATAGTTTCACACGCACTGTCGGTCTATTATCATCCTCCAATGCCAGTGTATTCATGTCGACATCATCATCGTCATCATCGCCATCGCCATCACCATCACCGCCATGACCACTTAGGTGATTGTGCCCCAGCGAGCGTCCGCCGCCACTGCGATATGCCGGTATGGAGCGATTAATCACAGTCTCCTTAAATGTCGGTCCATTGCCGGAAAGCTGCAAACTCACTGTGTCGACAACCTCCCACTGTGCCATCGGTGTGTCCATGTTCACCATTGACTCGACAATGGCGACCAGCGACAGACAGGTGGCGCCCACATTGATGCCCAAGGTGTGCGTATTCGGATCGTAGGTGACGTGCAGAGGCGGTGGAATTTTGCTCACCTTAGTGGTGGTCATTATTTCGTTGGAGTATGGCGAGTTGCCTTTTGTGTTGAGTGCATTCACCTTGAAAGCATAGCTTTGATGCTGGTCTAGTGAGGTGACCTTGCAGGGATTGTCACGCTGACAGTCGAATTCCAACCAATCAGTGTTGCTTGTGGCGATTGTGGCGCAGTCGGGTATCAGTTGCTCCTCGCGCGGCATAGGTACGCGGCGATAGCTGACAAAGAATTTGGTGTTGCTCAGTCCACCATCAAAGCCCGGATCCCAGCTGAGCGTGACATAATTGGAGCCCACATCTACGGCGCGTGTGTTGGTCGGCTTCTCGGGTGGACCTTTCTGTTGTAGGCGTATGGGCGCGCGTATTGTGTCCAGTGAGTTTACCACACGGCAGGTGTACTCACCGTAATCGGCGTGTGTAAGCGAGTTGATGCGCAGCACCGAGGTGTAGATGTCGTTATTGTCGGTGGTGGTGCTAATTTCGTAGTGCCCATCGGAGGACATTGTAAGCGGTGAGGGGTTATTGCCGAACTGCCATTGGAATTCGGGTTTGGGGTAGGCCTGCACCTTGCACACAACCTCGGCGGTTTCGCGTATATCGAAGGCCACCTTGTTGTACTGATGCAGCACAATGGGCTCGTGCTCGATGCGCAGTTGCATGCTCGAGTTGGCCGAGTTCACTTCGTTCGCGTACAGACAAGTGTAGAGGCCGCGATCGCCGGGCACTAGCTGATTGCCGTTGGGGCGCGCTTTGCCGCGGAACTTCAGCATGCTTTGCACGGTCACCATGCCGTTGGGACCCTGATCTGGATTTGTTTTCACTTCGTACAGATTGAGCTCAGGCAGGATTTCCACGCCGTCCTTGAGCCAGCGTATGCTGGGCGCTGGCTTGCCTTTAGCGCTGCACGTGACGGCGTAGTCTGTGTCGGCCACCCGACGAGTCATGTGCTGCTGCAGTTTAGCGAGGAACTGCGGCGGCTGATGGATCTCAAGCACAATCGTAGCCATCTTGCCGATTCCCAGTTCATTTACAGCATGACAGTGGTATTTTCCCTCATTTCCCAAGTGAGCTTTCGGTATCGAGTACTGTGGACCTTGCGCCAATATCTTCTGTGTGCTAGAGAACTCGCCGTCCATGTCGCGGAACCAACGATACTGTGGCACTGGCCAACCGGGCGGATTAGCTGAGCAGGTGAGCGTTACACCATTGCCCACATGCACAATCGGCTTGTTCGGTGTTATGAATGCCTGACCAGGGCGATGACGCACCAACAATGCCACCGTGGAATTGCCAACGCGTTCACTGCGTTCTTGCCCATAAGATTCCATTATATTCACAGCACGACAGATGTAATTGCCTGCATGTTCGGCACGCACCGACGACAGGGTGAGCACTTCGCCCGAGTAACGGAATTCGGGTGAGCCCTCCTTCAGCCATTCGACGGTAATTGGCGATGGATTTGCGGTCACATTGCAACGGATATTAACCGTTTCGCCTTCCTCAGCCTCACGCGTTTTCGACTCTATTACAACGGTGGGCGGATACAGTATATCAAGTATGAGCACACTTTCGCCCGACTTGCCGAGTCCATTATCTGCTGAACATGTATATTTGCCACCATCCTGCGAGCTAACACGATGTATGGTATGCACCAGGGAGGAACTAATGAAGCGGCCATCGCGTGTCCAACGTACATTAGGCACTTTCGGCTTCGCATCGACATTACATTCCAATTTGGCAGTGCGATCACGTTCCACACGAAGTGGATTTTCCGGACCGACATCAACGCGCGGGAAATCTGCAAATAAAAAAACACAAAAAAAAAAAAAATAATGAAATAAGAAAATATTAATAAACATGAATACATTTGATGATGGTAGTGATAATCAAAAAGTTGTAATTGAATTTAGAAAGCGAAAAGAAGCAAACGTGTAGGAATGCAGCGGCCACTGGAAGGAGTTGGAAGTTGGCGAGAGACAAATTATGGAGAAGTTGGAATTTTTTCGCATGGATGGATTAGCGCCGGACGTGGGAGTTCGTCATTGATGATTAGACAAGAAATTTATGAAAGGACACACAGCGGCAATGAACGGCACTGATTAAGCACGCAGTGGCTACGAGTAAACTTAATTAATGCCAAGAAAAAAGGGAAATCTCTGCTAATAAACAGAAATGAAACGCGAGAATTGCTAAGCAATGGGCGTTAATTGGACAATAAAGAAAAGATAAAGAGAGGCATTAGTGTGGGATGATAAGTAAGTAAAAAATGATGAATAAAAATGAGTATTGGGCTAGGGAGGGAGGAATGGAGGAATGGACACGCGCATGTTAGAAGAGGAGCTAAATCATTCTAATGGCACTGGTGCGTGCAGCTAGATATTCATATGTAAGCAGCCAATTATTCAATTTAATAAATTTGTGGTAGTGGGATATATGTATAACAATTTGAATACATTTTTGTAAAATAAATATCGAAAAATATGAAACCGATGACTAGAAGTTTTATGATAACAATGACATATTTTAAAGAATAATGTTGTCGATAACGATCAAAATTTTGATATCGGAAAAGGTAAACGATAAATAAACACCAACGTCGACGATATCGATAAGCGCTTTAATAAAAATAATTCAAAGCAAAATGCTAATAATGGCGAAAATTCTGATGTCGATAGAAATTTTGAGATCGATAACATTTTCTGTATCGATATCGTTTTCGATAATCTGAACGCTTAGAGTGTCGATTTTGATGCCGATTGCAAAGACAATGACATCATCGAATACGATTTTTTTTAATGACAGAAATAAAGAACCGGTTTAAGTAAATCATAATATCGATTAAGTTTATAAATCATAATATCGATAAATTATAAATACAATGGAAGAAATGTCTGCATTGATATTAAAAATCAATAAAGTCATATATTCCTACAACGGTTCCGATAAATTGGAATGAAAGCGCTTCTAATTATCGATAAAAACTTTACTTATAAAATGATTCCTTAAATTTTTGATTACGATACCAATTTGAAGGTAGATATCGATTATGATCATATTTTTTAAATTAAAAAAATGAAGACAATATTTCCCAGTTTATTAAATTGAAAAAAAAAATTTATAATTCCATATCAAGACCTCCCTATATCACTCGAATTACAGCTACTTAAGTTGCCGCATGCCTAATGTAAAATAAAATATTGCCTGGCTGCGAGCGGAAAGAATTTTTCTCTACTCAATAAACCACAAACGGTTTAGCTTGAAGCAATTGTAAAAATGCTCACTAAAGGAAAAAAAACTGCGATGGAAAAAGGCAAAGCAAAGTTTCGCCTGAAGAACGAGTAGCCACCACCAATCTACCCATAGCAGCACACTAACTACGCCAGTTTGCCACAACAGCGTTGCAATTAAAAAGTCTTAGCCGCATGCTGACTGCCCGAAAGCAACTGTCAGCAAGGTGTGCTGCCTCCCACCTCTGCGACGACTAGCCTACTCACCGAGTCGGTGGTACTCAAACGGAATGCACGAAGCTCGGCGGTCGAGGGCGTAATAGGGACACTCAGGGAGAACCCCATGCTGCTGAGGTAACAGTCAAGCTACGCTACGCTACACTATTACCTGAAGCACTAATACCACTCCAGCAGGCGGAGTAAGTGGAACTGTTGCACTAAATACCAGCGAGTTCTTAGTTGCACTGCATTGTAAACGTCTGTTTAGTGGTAAGGAGCGAGTGGTGCACACTTCTTAATGACACTAATAAAGTCGCGAGTACTTGGAAGCTCGAAAGCAAAGCAGTGAAATAAATAAAGCGAAATAAAAAGACAAACACAAAAAAAAATGCCTACACACATAGCCACAAGTAAAGTAGCGACAATTTAGAATTGAAGCGCAAATGCGAAGGATTGCAAGAAGCAAAAAAAAAAAACCACCAGGCGAAAGAAACAAAGCTTGAAAGTGGAAACCAAGTGAGCGACATGTAACAACTTGAGACTGAGACGCAAACCAACTAAGTGGATTTCAAAGAAAGCTACGCGCCAAGTTGTTGATAACTACAACTTGGAGAGAAGAGCGAAAAATTACAACATTGTCGCTGTTGCCACGCTGCGTTTATCGGCACTAGTCCTGTGGGCGGTAACCTACAACTAAGAAACAATCATTTATCGCAATCAGGTGTTTACTGCAAGGCAACTGTGCACTTTTTCCTGCTGCAAGTTATAAAAAAGAAAGTTGTTGGCGACTTAATGGTTATGCAAAGGATGCGCATCGTCGACACAATGAGAGCCACCAGTTCAAATGCATTTGTTTGCAACCATTTAGCGCAAGTAACGAGGTTCTTTAATTTGTATTTATTCTTTCGAACTATGTTTTCTCCTTGAACGTATTTAAGAAAAATGCAGCTGGGGGTGATAATTTCGTTCGAAAGTGTTGATAAGGAGAAAAGCAATTGGCATAATTGTGTGATAAACAAAAAAAATAAAATAAATGGAATAGTTAATGACTTTTACAAAACAAAGGAAAAATGATTATTTTCTTAACAACTTTTACTTCGCTTAACTGTCAATGTTAATTAAACCATATTAAGACCTTCTGAGTTCCTTAATACTTATCGCTGACAAAAGAAAGCTACAAAGGTTCACATCTTTCACACTAGTTTGGCTTATTCTCTAACCTCTAGTGGGCTACTAGATGTTCTAATGTGTACAAGCAGTCTATTTTACGCTGGATCCGAACGGCAGGTCGAAAAATTATGGACGGCAGAATTAGACTCAGAATACAAGGGGGTTCCAGGGTGGGGTAGAGTGTCAACTACTGTAACCTAATGTTATTTCAATGTTAGTGTAACCATTTTACCCCTTATTTGTATTTGGAAAATTTCGATTACTACCTAACTTTGGTTTCAAAATGCTTGTTGTCCCTTTCAAAAAATGGCGTAGTTTCAATATTACGCACAGAAGAGAAATATGCCCTCGAATCCTTTGTTGGCGCACGAAATTGTTTAAAAATAAGTTTTCCAAAAAATCTGGCCGGAACTGCACATCGCAAGAGCTGAGAAACCGACCGCAAGCCTATAGTTACTTGTGTTCTATGGCAGAAAATACTGATACTTTCTTACTGTATATCTAGCTCTCAAAACAATGTGCAGCCTTGCAAAAATTACTACCTCACACAGGATAAGCTTATAACTCTAATACCTTCAAGTTAAGTCAAGACAAATCCAACTAGAGACAAAGCACAGTAAGATAAGAAAGGCTAAGCACGCTAAAACTTCGTGAAGGATGCAGACTGCAGAAAGAAAACAAGGCGAACAAACATTTATGCAAATAGAAAAGTAACAAGGAAACAAGTCGGAGGCTGGCAACTGAATGCGGAAAATACGCAGCAAAGCGAGAAAAAACAGAAAGAAAAAGGAGTGAACACAATTCCTAAGCAACACGAGACAAAACTACTAAGTCACATGAGGGTCAATAACATTAACACAGAGTGGAACAACTTCTGTGAATGCAGCCGCCGCACAAGTTAATGAATGTAAGCGCGCAGGCGGATGTGCGCCAAGCGAAGCGAAGGCATAGCAAGCTCACAAGAAAAACTTCACTTCTAACGGAAGCATGACGAAGTTGTAAGGCTTTTAGCCCTTCGGCAAAAACATATGCGCACAAGCCAATTTACATATGTATGTATGTATGTACAGAAATTAATGGTTTACGCTAAGAAGGTTTAAAGTCACACTAAATGGCAGAATATGTAAAGTGAGATGTTTTAGGCGGCTTACGAGACCTCAAGCCATTGGTCTACAACTTTGCTTAGGCGCCGAGGTCTTCGAAGCAAAATAAAGTCTAGATTGCAGCACTCATATACTCATACATATGCGTATATATGTATGTATGTATAGCATATGGCTAATTAAAAGCCCATCATTAATTGTCAGCTAAGAAAAGCTTCCAACGAGGCTGAACAAATTTCTGCCACAAATGCGCATAAAACGAAGATGGGGTTGTCAGCGGCGAGAAAAGGTTTGGCTGCAACCGCACCATTCGATATGCTTGTGCGCCTTCCACTTTCGAACTGTACGAACTTTAACATTCGCATTTCAAACGCCGATGATAGTGTTGAATTTGATTGCGCCTAACGCGCGTTTGCCTCATCTGGTAGCACAAGACAGACTCGCCCCCTCCCCCGGCACATACACACACTCCTCCTCCTCCTCGGAGCATGCGTTGGCAAGACAACACAATTAATATCCTCTTTTAGCACAAATGATGCCGTCGCTTCAAGTTTGCGAAAAGCAATTGAGGCGTGTGTGTTGCTAAGCATTGGAGTGAGTGTGGGTGGGTCTGTGCTGCCGCTCATTAATTCCATTATTCATTAGCCACATGTGGACTCCGTTCGCAACGTCAAGTTCGTCCGCTCCGCTGACCCGTTGATAGTAATTTCTTTTCGCCTACCATCAGCTGCATATCTAACAGTCCGGCGCTATCAATCTAAGTTCTTGACTACCACTAACTCCTCACTTTTCTTTTCGCATTAACAACATCCTGCTTGCTGTTACGAATTGCAGCCGCTGTTTCTTAAGTATGTATGTACGTTGCTACAGTAAAATACGCGCGCAACTTGGATAATTTTACAATTAACCGAATCAGTTTGTTCTCGGCTTTGTTTCTATTGCGAGCTTGTTTGTTGCTTTCGAGTTTCTTTGTTGCGTTTCTATGTATGTGGGTCAATCCATGTTAAATTGACAAATGGTTGGAAACGAGCATTTTTTGATTTGGAAGAATTTTGGTCAGAACTTTTCTTTTATAATTTAACGAATTTCTGCGAAAGGAAAATAATAAAACATTTTTTCAATATCTCAAAAACCATTCTAGTTACAAAAATGTTTCCGGTCTCGATTTTAACCCTTTCGGGACCGTAAGCGTATAATTTTCCCCACACTTTTTCCCACAAAATGTTTATTTCTGTTAGGAAAACTTTTTCTGCTTTTGGTAAAAATATATATATTTTTTAAATTCCTATTACTTGCCCTAACCACTATTACTTCATACACTTACACATTTTTTTACGCTTCCACTTTCAACGATTTTTCGCAAGTAGGTGGTGAATTTTTTTATAAGCAAATTCTACTTTTTGAAGAGCTTAATAGACTAGCTTTTATATTAAAAAAAGAAAAAAAAAAATTTTTTGATACATAAAGGAAATGTTCATTTATTTCAAAAGGAACTATTAATATTAAGAAAATGAAAGCGACCACTATTACTTCATACAGTCAACGTAACTGAACTTTAATACTGTGTAACGTCCCCCTTTGCATTTATTACGGCATTCAGTCTAAGATGCATAGTTTTAGTTAGTGATAAACATTCAGTTGGAGTTATAGAATCCCAGATTTCACTAATTTTTGCCTTTAAGCCATCAATAGTCCTCTGGGGGTCATTTCGAAGTCTTCTATTCATTAGCGCCCATAGAGACTCAATAGGATTAAGGTCCGGACTGGAAGCAGGCCAGTCTAAAACAGGTATATTGTTACTGAGAAACCAGTTTTTGGTCAATTTAGCGGTATGAGGCGGAGCACCATCTTGATGAAAAATATATTCGTCTGCTGTAGACAGATTGGGTATACTAGGAAGCAAATTTGTCTCCAAAATATTGACGTAATCCATGGCTTTTATAGTCCCATCGATAAAATTAAGCTTTCCTACTCCTTTCGAGGACATACAACCCCATACCATGACACTCGCTGGGAACTTTACCGCCCTTCTCAAGTCTGTATGATATGCTTCATTTCTCTTTCGTATTACACGAGTCCTTGAGTCGCCTACGCAAACATGGAACTTAGATTCGTCGCTAAATATGACGGAGTCCCATTGTCTTTGGACCCACAATCGTCTAGCTTTACTCCAAGCTAATCTTTTTTGCTTTTGACGGACTGTTAGTAACGGTTTCCTTTTTGCCCGTTAATTGCAACATAAATTTGGTAGGATTCTGAAATGCATCGCACTCGAAACCCTACCTTATAAAAATTATATTTCAACTTATGCAGCTGCAACCGGGTCCACTCACGTCCTACATGTTTACCAATTTTCTGTGACCATGCAGCAGCCAAGTTTCTTACAGAACTCCGCCTATTTTGTTTAATAATGTTGCTTAATTGCCGAATATCGCGGTCGGAAATCACTCGATTTTCGACCTCCCACGTGCTCTTTTGGCAAAATCTGTCCAGTTTCGTTATAATTTCTAATTATACTTTGCACCGTAGGAGTTGGAACATTAACTTCTCTTGCAATTTCGCGATAACTTTTCTTAAATTTGTATTTATCAATAATCAATTCACGAATTTCTTTGCAAAGGGCTTTTCCGCATGCCATTATGAAATTCAAAACTGGACAAACTGCTCGCCAATAATGCACAAACTGATTACAAGGTCACGGCGTGCTATAAAATTGAATTTTTTAACGATACCCCTTACAAAGCTTACTGTATGAAGCAAAAGTGGTCGCCTTTGTTTTCTTAATATTAATAAGTCTTTTCGAAATAAGATGATATTTCTTTTATACATAGAAAAAATGAATTTTTCTTAGTTTGTTCTAAAACTGATAAATCGAGCTACCTAAGAAAACATAATTAGCTTATAAAAAGATCCATAGCTTACTTATGAAAAATCTATAAAAATAGCGGTGTACGAAAATGTCCAAGTGTATGAAGTAATAGTGGTTAGGGCCAGTAGTTAAAATGACTCCTTTTTCATATAAATTCGTTTCTTTTTTAATTTTTGTCTGAAGTGCATATTTTTTCCTTAAGTTTTTTTCGGAAAAACGGTTTTTTCTAAAAATGAAATTTTTTTCTTATTTATTTTTTCTATCACTACCTTTTTTTTCTAAAAGCAATTTTTTCTAATTTGTGGTAATTTTTTTTTAGTTTGGGTAAAAATAATTATTTCTAAAATTATATAATAAAACATCCAAGGAGCTAGTTAAATATAAAGGAGGCGCTTTATAAAAAAAAAAAATGATTCCCATAGTTTTCTCATAAGTGGAACAACTTTTTGGGAAAAATGTTTCTCTTGGTCATGAAAGGGTTAATGTGATATTTAGGACTAAAAATAAAAAATATCGGCTGATCTTAAAAGATCCAGAAATTTTAAAGGTGTTTTTTTTTAAATATACATACGTAAATATGTATCAATAAATTTTTGAGCTTTGAAATTTTTTTAAAAAACCCCAATAATATTATGTTAATCTTTATAATTTTTTAGAAATACATTTTTATATAACCAAAAAATTTCACCTTTAAAACGGGAGATGTTTTTTAACTTTAATAGTTTTTGAGATATTAAAAAATAAACTTTCATAAACTGGGTAATTGTGAAATTTTTTGAACTTTCCAAATTTGTATATTTTCTTTGGCAAAACTTTATCATATCACACACCTAGATCTAAAGCGCGATCAACTCAAAAACAATTTATGGCGATGTTTTTTTTTTTTGCATAAATTAATTCATAGGATTCACACCTAATTAATGCGAAACATTAACTAAAAACCTACTGTTATACCTGTTTTTTGTTATTAATTTCGTTGAATGTGTACGATCTACAAGCAGTTATATTTCCCTCTCTGAATTGTGACTTAGCTCACTTTAGATCTAGGTGTGCGATATGATTAAAAAAAAAATGCCGACCAAAGTTCATTCAAATCAAAAATGGTCGGTTTGATATGGATCGACCCATGTACAACTACAGTGAGTGCTTACAAAAGCTTGTAGTGGCATTAATGTCCGCATGCTTTACGAAATTCATTCATCTTAGTAACAGCAACACACACACGCTACGTACAGTTGCAAATAGCCGAAATTGGTATTTTCCGTGTATGATTAATGCAAGTAGAGGTTGTATTTGTAATTACAAAAAACTATTTATTTAGTTTAGAATTATCTCCTCTATCCCTTAATTAGCCTTTTACGCAGCTAAATTTACGGAAAATCGCAAGGAAAATATAAAAACTTAACATATTGGAGTCTTCATCTAATATTCGTGTCCTTCGTTCGCAGTCTCAGCCTCAGTTCCCATAATAATCACGACAACAACAACAACAATTCAACAACAAGCAGGTCCCTAAAAATTTCTCACAATTTGCTCACAAATATCTCACAAAGTGTTGCAGGAATTTGAAAAATAAATTTCTCTTTTCCTTTAAAAAAGATTAAAAGTAATTTCATTATTTTCCTGGAATTTCGCAAGCAAATCCAAAGTTGAATCGATTTTGTTTTTTTGCAAATTCATGCTTTTATTGGTGAAATGAGTTTATGTGATAAGGAAAACGTGCGTGAGATTTGCAATGTATTGCTTGCTATGTTAAAAAACACAAGAGCAGTTTCAATTACTTGCAGAAGACATACAATAGAGGTACTCGTAAGTGTATGTATATGTATGCATATGCGGGTTTGTAGAACAACAATGAAAAATCCTACTTGCACACACATGTGAAAATATTTCACAAAAAAAAAACGAAAGAAGTATTGTGTGGCAGAAAACTGTAATAAAATAGGATATTATGCTATCCATCAAATGACGTGGTGATATTCTAGCATGTCCTGCTGCTGCTATTATTATTAGGTATCAAAGCCAGTATTCCAAGAATGGTGAATGGATATGTGAATTGAAGAATGAATTGTATGTACATACATATGTATGCGTGTATGTGTGAGCAAACTGAATGACAGCTGGAATGCCACGTGGAATAATTCAACAGAACGAATTACTTTCATCCACATACCAAGCAACAGCAGCAGCTTGTGTTATAGCAAATGTCCTTTCTAAATTAGTTGATATGTAATTTGTAGAAGAATTTTAAACCGAAAGGTATTACACAAGAATCAAATAATGCTTTCTGGCTAACGAATTGTTTGAAGACATACATATGTACATACATATTTCTTTGAAAAGCTGCTGCTGTTGCTGTTGCTGCGTTTTCTTTCATAGTTCATGCTGCGTAAGCACACGCATGGGTGGTGTGTGTGTGCAATGCTTGTGCAAGTGGTTATACAAATTGCAAATTATTAAAAAAAAAATTAGCAGCAGCGCCAATTTTCGGCTGTTGGTTGAGGTAATTGATTTTTCAGTATTTGCAGCAAAATTGGTTTTAGCAAAACTCAATTTTATTCCGTTGCTTTTTAATTCCAATTGTTGCGCTTTTTAATTCACTTCAAATTTCCAACTGTGCGTAGTACCTATTTTCTTTTTTGATAACATTTTTTTCTAAAGTACAGCCGTTTTCTTATGAATGGTACCTGCGGCTCAGCAGTGGCATTTCATGCCTTCATTTAAAATTCAATTTCATTTGCTTGGTAAGCGGCCCAGGGTAGGCAAAATGAAAAAAGTAGATAAAGAAAAAGGCGAAAGACTACAAAAATATATGACGGAAGCTTATAAGAGGTAATCACAAAGAATTAAACTTAAAAGTCAATTAAAAAGTCCTCTCGCCGCGAAAAAATGCAAAATTAATATCTGTAAAGTAAATTTCTTACAAATCATTTTGGCAGATCCAGTTCTAAGCGTAAACAGTTTCTCACCTTTCGAGAACCATTTCAGTGAATATACAGAAAGAACAGTGTGAGAATAACTTTCCAAGCAAACAAAATTTTGTTAGCAAAATGGATGTGAAAAATTTCAATCAATGGTCAGAAATGTTTCAGAAAATGAAACCTCAGTGCAAAGGGGCCTGAATAGTTCGAACGTAAGCCTTCATTTTACTCTCAGATACGCCCCCTAACATAATTATAGGTCCAAAGTATTTAAAAAAAAAATCAGGATTTGGTAGCATCCCTAGGACAGCTCAACCTATGTTAATTTGATATTTTTTCGGTTAAAGCACATTCAAAAGTTCCTTGGCCTTGGGTGGACCCCGCTCATATATGTATAGAGCGAGCAGCAATGGTATTTTGCGTAAAGCTGGAAAGATAAGAGTTTTCTGACTAAATGATGACAAAAAAATCTTAAGTCTGAATCGACATGTAGAACAGAAGAGATATGCATGTTTATGGATCCGTCACAAGACTTTCTTTCTATCACCATGCAGCACATGATTTTCCGGCCAAGGTGCCAGCAACATCGACCTGTGCCAGATTACAGCTAATCCAGAGGATCGCGGTACCACTGAGCTAAGTAGCCGATCACTGCTGAAGTGAAGATAACGAGGCGACAGACAGATGGCTAATCATCTCTCTTTGTTTGGCTGGAACCATTTATCGGACTCATTTGGTATTTTCTGCGAGTGGGTAAACACAGAACGCGACTTAGAAAAGTCAGGCTCTTTGGCGGTCATCATTTCGCTAGGAAGGGAACATATCTTTGATACAGACCCAACATCAGGCTCGCGCTGTGTACCTATGTAATTGGCAAAATAACCAACTGCGTTCTTATATGCACCGAAGGTGAAATGCCGTATTTCTTCTGACGATGAACAGGCGTTTGAGCACATTGTTTGTGTGATTGTTCGGCGTTTATCAGACTAAGCCCAAAATGCGCAACAGCGGAACCTCGTCTTTTTAGAAATTTTTATACCAAGGTACTGGTAGCATTTATTAGAGAAATTGATTGTATCTTGGGCTCTCAAATCTCTGAGCTTTGTATCCACAAAGTGCTAGTACCGTAAAAAATTAATTTTTAACCAACTATTTAGTCTGCAGTGGGTTAATAAATATTATTTAAATATTTTTTTTTTTTATTTCGGCTACTTCATAAAAAATCCCCGAGTTTCTGACTAAGCTTCTTAAAGTTAATAGGCAATTTAAATTTTAGAGCACACTACTTTTAAAATCAAATGGCGAGCCAAGTTGGACAATAAAAGATAGTGAAAAATACACTACCTTTTCTTATATTTTAGAAAGATAAAAGGAAGGCAAAGAAAGATATAAACAAGAAACATTAAATTTTGATAGCACAGACTGGTATGGGTAAGCGGAAATTTGTAGCTTAAACGTGCAACGGATATTGAATTGTGCAAATGTTTACACGCTGAATCTATAATTTTATAAGCATACGTACAACAAATGCATATAATAGATACCTCCATAACCCAGTAATAAATAAATGAGTTCGAAATAAAAGTAGAAGAAGTACTGTGCAATAGTCCGTAGACCAGGCCATATAAAATTTAGAATAATTAAATTCTTTTAAGTTTATAAAAGGCTATTTATGTATAAGTAAAAGTGGCCCCTTTACATTTAGTTTGATACTAGTTGAATAAGTTCACTTTAAACCAGTGGTGGACACATTTTTCGAATGGAACTAGTTTGCTCCGTTTTAATATTTATGTTGCATGCTGTGTGCTATTTCTATTTTTAATTTAATTTTTATATATTTTTTTTGGTTCTGTTCAAGTCTGTGTGGGGCTAGTTCACTTTGAGCTGAACTGATGCGCCCATTGAAGTCTATTGAGCGGCTTTGATTCCCATCAAATGAAGTACATAGTTATGTAAGTAAATACATATGTATACACTTTCGAATTTTAATGGAGTTTTAATATGCCGAGAGCACATATTGTAGCAAACAAAAAGAGGATTATGTAAAGAAATAAATGAAAGTGTTCATGGTACATTGAATTGCCTCAACAAGGAGAATAAAGAAATATATTGGGGAAAAAAATTAAAAAAACCTTTAAAAAACACTACGCAATAGAGAAGGCGAAATCGCATCAACGAAAATCTTGTAAGGTCTTCAAATTGCTCTTTATGATGTTCGATACTAAATGCGTTTCCTCGCAACTTGCGAGCTATAGAATTTATATTCAATTAAACGAGTAATAATATTTCATTGTCGATTCAATTCATTGAAGGACTGGCACAAATTAAGAGCTCTATCCCCATACACGCTTAGATATGTACGTATGTTTGTGAGGCAAAAAGAACTATGTACTTGTGCACAAAAGTATATACATATAGATGTATGTCTACAACAAAATAAGTTTAAGGGCCACAAAAATTACGCACCAGCCATTCAATTGTTTAGCACAAAAGTGGATAATAAAAAAATGGACAGTTGGTTTGAGGAAAAACAAAATCAAATAAGGCAACAAATTCAAAAAGCGAGCACACCAGGTCAGGATGGGCCAAAGCAGCAACAAAATAGTGCTACAGTTCAATTGAAATCAACAATGAGAAAGCACCTACAGTGACGGGAAAACAAATAGGGAAGCGGCGTTGTAACAATTTTAGGTTTCGTTACTTTTGTTTGTTGTTTATTATTTTTTTAGGAAAGTATAGCTCACTATTTGAACAAACATTTTATTTAGAGTTTGAAATAAAATTTTTGGTATGCAGTTTTGTATTAAATTTTTTTTTATGGAGAAAATGGCAAAACATCGTCAGGAAAAAAAATCAAAATCCAAAATCAACGCTAAGTCCTAGCCAATTCAAATTTGCAATGTGCACTGAAATTTAATTGACTACAGATCTGCGTTACTTGATTTTTTTTTTTTTAGTTCTGAATAAAAATTTGAAACTTTTTTTGAACCTTGTTGAAATTAGTCGAATTTTTATAAATTTGTTAAAATGTTAGAAATTTTGACTTACATATGTAAATGATTTTTGTTAGATGGTGAGCTATCCTCATATAAAAAAATATATATAGTAGCCATACAAAAAAAAAATAAATAAAATAAAAATAGCCAAAATTCGTTAAAATGTTGTCTTTCTATTTATTTGCCCACCACCGTACATATGCATTGAATGAAAACTTGAACCAGAAATATCAACACAGAATGAAAATTCAATACAAGCAAACAAACAACAAAAATATAAACTCAATAACAGGCATAATAGCAAAGGCAACAACAACAACTAAAAAATTCTATTCCAAATTGCAACACTTGTCGTTTGGCGCCTTAATTTAAAATTGATTGGAAAATATTTACGCCATAGCGTAGGTGACAAAGTGGGAGTGGGCTGTCCATGTGTACATATGTATGTATGTTTGAAAAGGTATGCGCGCTGATCTGTGTACACATTTATAAGAACATAAGTAGGAATGAATGCGAATTCGTGAACACCATGGCAGAGCTCGAAAGCTTAAGTGTGTCGAAAATAAAAAAAAGCACATTTCTATGTTAATACATGCGTATCGATATTTCTAAAAAATTAAAATGCAGTGCTAGTTTCCAATTTTTTATATTTTATGCAGTCTTTTTGCTAGTGTTTTCGCAAAAAATCTCTTATTTTCGGTCGTTGAAGTAACCTTAATAAATATGTATGTATGTATGTACAATTTCTAAAAAATGTCAGTCAAAAGCGCGTAAAAGAAATCGTGATTGAATCGTAATCGTATACGTTAATTGTTCGGGAAACCATAATAGTAGTGGAAATCGTAATCATATTCCTAAATGTAATCGTAATCGTAATTGAAATTGTTATTTTAATTGTAATTGAAATGGTAATCGTCATCATTATCTGTATCGAATTGCTTTTTCTTAAAATTTCAGACCTTATACTCGATTTATTCAAATAATTTAAAGTAAATGGTCTGAAAATTTGAGAAAAAGCAATTTGTTATTTTTTATTCCAAATCCCGTAGCACCGAAACTAAGCTATAATTTTTAAATCACAAACTTTAGAAATTTAAAATTTATTACGTATACGCACCGCAGTACTGCTAACGCTTAAAATGTCTATAAAATAGTGTGGAGGAATAACACGGCAGCACTAATTGCTCGAATGTAGCTGCAAAACAGCGATACATGACTAAAGTAATTATTTCAGATCACGTTATGTTTTTAAACGCAAGCAAGGCAAACAAAAGCCAAAAATTTTGTAAAATTGTAAAAAGCAAAAGAATTAAACTCACCCAAATTGCAGACTATTAAAATTAATGTTTCACAACATGGCTGCTTAATAGATTTTTTATAGTGTCAATAATGCCAAAAACACATGCATACACATTAGTGCATACACACATTGACGCATATGAATGTTTGTCTATACATAAATATCCGAGTAAATATGTATTTTTCTACACTCACTTTATATGTGTTATTAACTTTGGTACACAAATATGAAATATAAAAAAAGACTAAGAAAAATTTGTTTACCCGCAAAATAGGGACCCTTCCTTCACTGCCAAATCGGGCTACCATTGAAATCTCACTCTGCTGTCGAATCAAATATCAATAAGGAACAGCGATTTAATACCCAACCAACGTAATTGGTCTCCACATTTTCGACTAATGTTTGCATATCATGAAACTGACACCGGCACTAGCACTGGCACTGGCACTGGCACCGGCACTGTACTCAACAGCTACCTATATGTATTTCGTATATACATAGTATGTGTGTAGTCCTAACATCATTAGTACCACATATGAACTTAAGTACTACACAAATGTGTGGTAGTATATGTTAGTACACATGCAAACATATTAGTCAATTTGATGACGGCTATATTAGGCCCCCCAAGCGAGAACAACTGAGTATGGGAGTGTAGATCTCGTTGCCTGGATAAAAGATTGTCGTATGTTAGTTTCAGCAGGTTTTGGGAAATGGCGTTTGATATTTTGGAATGCAATTACTCAAAAACGTGACTCTTACTAGTGCACGAAATTCTTAAATTATTTAATTTTTATTTATTTTTTTTATTATTACTTTTGAGCTTATTAAGGATTTTCTATAGTAAAATTTTACTGTATGCTATATTTGTCAACAATTTGGCAGCCAATTTGTATTACATGCGACAAAATTTGATGAAAATTTGTACCAAATTCACAATGCCGTTTACCCAATGTCTGGGAAACTAAAGGAGATATCCTAAAACGGATAGCGCCATATGAAGCATCTTGATTAGTTTAGTATAACGGCATTATTAACTAAATTTTTAAGAAATTACCGACACAATTTAGGCGAAATCTCGAAGCTGAAAGGAGATATCCAAAAACTGATAATGCAAATCGAAAGATATTATTTTAAAATATTTAACTGCCTCTGAAACTAAAAATCGTCAAAATGGCGCTTACGGCAATCTTTTATCCATGTGACGAAATGTACATATGTAATTATGTGAGTATGTATGTGAGTTTGTATTCGTTGTGGTGAACGACTGAAATGCACGCAAATTTGGCATTTGCACTATTCTAAACCCGTTTAGCTCGTGATATCCAACCTTAATTACAGTCAGTGGGTCCTACGAGTATTTAGTAGGCTGTGGAAGTTTGGCAGGACATAGTGAGATGGTTTGGAAACAATTAATACTTTTGTTGGCGTGTGTATTTTCCATTTGAGTGTATCTATACATTTTATAAATATGTTAAGTACTAGATTTTAATATATGCAGAGTTTTCGCTTAGTTTTTGTATTGATAGGCTAAAACTCAATCGATAAAAAATTACTGCTTTTAGTGGGTAGAAATAGAGTTTGTTTACACTTAAATGGCGTTTGAATCAGCGTACATTACGATAGGTAACCAGTTAATGAATGCAAATTTACACACTGCTTGTTTACTTTTACTTATCATATGTGTGGCGTAGAACAAATTTCAAATTTATTTGTTCAATTCTATCAAATATCAAATCAAATTTGTCGCATATAGCAAAATGACACATAAAATGTTTAAAATTGAGTAAATATGAGAACTTAATGTTTATTATTAGTAAAAAATTTATTTTTAATTTAAAATTTTTTGTAACTTTAAATATTTTATCTGTATATTTATGTGTATATTTTAAACATCTAATGTTCAAAATCAAATCTTGAACATCTAGTGCGTACATTTGCATTGATTCGTGTTGAAAAATAAACACTTTTCAGTAGTAATTTTACATGCACTTTTTAGAGTGAAGCGAGAAAAATTTCAAAATTCTCTTTTGGAATAGACTAGTAAATCTCGTAGGTTTTCTCTTTCTGATTCATGTTGTGTATTTTTGGCAAAAATATTAATTAAGTTAGTGCTGATTATTCAGCACATGGTATCTATTTAGGTCGTGTTAATCTGGCTAGCTGTGTGCCAGTCAAAGGATCCCTTAGTCCGTGGTAGTACCAGCTGCAGATTGAATCATAACTATACTCACAGCTAACATCTTTTAGGATATAAGTGCTTTCAACCAATCTAAGCAGCACCTGAAGCCGGATTCATCGTTCGCTATCGCTAATTTTGATCTCAAAAAATCTCTAAAAAATTAGAATATGCGCCTAATAACATGCAACATCTAGTTACGTGCCGCTCATAATGCCTGACCACGCTGATTCTGTTCTTGTTGTTGTTGTTCTTGGGGCATTCTCGCCAATTTTCCACAGTGAGTATTCGCCAGATATTTTAGTTAAGTTTTTATAGGTTCCTGTCTGCATGCATTTATTACATTTGTCGCTAGCTCTGCTTCCTATCTTGAATACGAGTGACGCAAGTAGCCACTGCATATTGTCAATAAATCAGTTATCGTTCTGCAGTCATTCCATGACAAGGCTAATACGAATAATCTTCGCAGTTTTCCGGATAGTTAAAATATTGCCACCCAAAATTACTGTCGAACTCATTCTGAAGATTTTTAGAGGTTTTTTGAGGTCGCCTTGAATGTTAAATTTTCTAGTAGAGAATGCTTTCGACAATCGCACCACTTCGTTTCATTCGATGCTCTTATGTCCTGGGAGCCATTAAATATGCAGGCAACTATTTGCTACTAGCTTTTCGAATGTTTTCCTCTTCTTAGAACACTATCAATGAAATGTGGTATGCGTTGATGATTTCTATGGCTATTGGAATATCAGCGTGGAGCTTCTTTCAGTCTCACTGAATTCAATTACCGCGGATTTCCTTATCGTAAAAATATTTGAGGGAAATGTGCAACACTTTCAGCTTCTGGTCCTGCAGTAATTGTCAAACCGTCAGTGTAGATATTAAAGTTAATATGGCGCAGTATTCACCTTTTTCTTCGATT
The DNA here is from genome assembly GCF_001687245.7 of Rhagoletis zephyria. Taxonomy (NCBI): domain Eukaryota; kingdom Metazoa; phylum Arthropoda; class Insecta; order Diptera; family Tephritidae; genus Rhagoletis; species Rhagoletis zephyria. Next base: position 83,871 of record NW_016157966.1, read on the forward strand.
TTGGTCTTTTTAAGTAGCCACTGCAGTTGCCTCCAGCGCTTCTTCGTAGAAATTTACTATCCAAGATCATCCCAAGGTGCTGCTTGGTGTCCAAGCTCCTCCCAGACACCACCATCTCTATTTCGTTGATGTACGAAATTCGTTCTGCATCGTTTTCATCACATTTACATATGTAGCAGCTCCAACTTCGAGTGCTCAGAGAAGAGGTGACTGCTAGCACCCTTGATGTGTAACTTTACTCTAGCTACTTTGATTAGCCTGGACTCATTCCAAATTTTACCGCAGCGTCGTAGGTTTTCAATCCATAGGCATTTGCCGGTTTTATATAGCTTAGTTAACTCGTTGTTCACCTCTCGACTAATATCTAGAAAATCGTCTAATATTCCAGAACATTTTCTTCATGTCAGCCAACTTTTTACAACCCGACTATCAATTTAAAAAATTATGTAAGTGAGCTAATAGCAAACCAAATAATCGAATGTCGAAATTAAGATACTCATGAAGAATTTTCCAAATCTTAAAAAAAAATTCATTTACAAAACAAAGGAAAAACAGATGCCTTTACCACATTTTTAATAAACACTAGAAAACCACATTGTTTACCTCGTTTCTAATTTTGGCATTTATTACAACAAATTTATAGTTGGGTAGCATACATACATATGTATGTGTGTATAATACCAGCTAGTGTATACTCAAAAGGAGCAACAGCATCAGCCAGATGCGCGCTACGACACTGCCTGTGCATTAAATGAAAGTGAAAGTTAAAAGAAAAATTTATTAGAAATGCACCAAGCCACACAGCCAGAAATTCTAGCGTCCATTCTACGCTTTGTTTATAGTGCTGAACGTAAAAAATTCGGGCATATCAAAAGTTTCCAACTACATTTCTCAAATTTTGTTTATTATCTTTAGGTAAGCAATTACACGGTGAAAAATCGAGCAGTAAAAGTTGAAATCGGCGGAAAATAGGCAAATCGCTGCGAAACATAACAAAAAAGTATTTCACGCACAAAAAATAAACAGGAAAAAGTAAAAAGCTAAAGATTGGCCATGTGGGCTGATATGGGCTAGTATGTACATGTGTATATAGTATGTATGTATATATGTGTGTTTATTACAACACATTAACAATAATAAATAAGTGCAGCTAAACGAAGTTGGCCACAGCGCACGAAACTGCCGCTGCTAATTTCAAGCAACTGAGTAAACAATTCACACAATTTTGTGAATTTGTTTTCGTACTTTTTTGTTATTTTGTTTTTGCTCAGAGGAATGTGTGAAATGTTGAGTTGATTTAAACAAACAAGCATTTAAATTGTGGAACTGCATACACACCAGAAAATCTCAGCCGGTATGTGTATGTGTATATATATATGTATATAGAATGTAGCTGCATTGTGTCTTGATTGCCTTCTTTCAATACATTCTGGAGTGAATATTGGAAATTTGGGAAATTTACGATGCCACGAAAAGGCTATGAAAAATGCATTTCCCTTCCATCATGCCGAATGTGGCGGCAGCGAAAAGAGTAAAAAAGGCAAAAAAAAAAAATAGTTCCGTTGGTGCTGCGGTTGCTATTTTTATAGCAATTTTTTGGCTAAATGTAATGAGAAAGCAGCGATGCATCAAAAGTGTGCATAGCCGAGAGGAAGAAAAGGGGAACGGAGGAGGCACGATGGAGGATGGAGGCACTTGATTTCAGATGTAGTATGTATGTAAGTATGTGTGAGGGAAGCACTGCTAGCAGCCATGCAAATGCAATGATGATGAAAATTTGTTGGAGAACTTTTTCCTTGGAAAAATGTATGAATGGCCAAGCACTTAGCCAAAATGTGAGAGCCAAATTTTTATTTATTTCTATTTTTTTATAAGTTAATCATAATTATTATTGAATTGAAATAGAATAAACATAAATCTTTACATATGCATACAAAACATAACAAATTTGTATACATAAATTTGAGCGTCAATAAGAAATAAAATAAAATACGACGGCCTGCTAAAAATTGACGACCGGTCTGCTTTGTCGACTTTTTATCGATTGCTTGTTACAAGCAAGCGAGCGACAAATTTGATAGGCAGCCTGGGCACCGGTTATCTTTAACAGCCAGTCTAGAAAGCGGCCTTTAGGATACTTAGTACTAACGGGGACTTAATGCAAGACAGTGTGCTAATGTATCTTTTAACTGAGCATAGGCCGGACCTAAGTTGTATTGTTATCGAAATATCTTTAACGATTGTTATCGATGTTGTTATCGTTATTAAATAATTCTAAAATCGATATTTTTGTTGACTTATATCTTTTGATGGTAGTTGTGTTTTTATCGATATCACTGTTGATATACTTACAAGTATTACTGACGACAATTTTATGTCTAATTTTTCATTTTCGGAGACGGCGATTTTTCCCCGATTAACGGTCCGAAATCAATATAATTTTTTCCTTGAAGTCCTAATAGGCGAATTTTTCTCTACCAGAATCAATCAAAATACCTGTTCGATATCATTATTACTAAGTACCTGCATCACTACTTTTTTATCGATATCGCAATTGCTACTATTTCAGTAGGGATTTTTTATTTTTTTTAATTTTTTTTTTGGAGTCAGTAACATTTCATGTTCAAATTATATAAAATATGTACCTATGTAATAGTTTTTACCTATGTTTTTCAATGTCCCACCACTTTATATAGAAATTTAATTCTCAATGCAGCTTTTTTTTGTTGAGATAAAAGAAATCGACGAAATAACAGAAGCAAACTTTTTGCTTTAATTTGCGTTTTTGCTATCACAAACTGCCAATCACTGAAATATTCTTAGAAAAGTAATTAAGTATGATTTGCCTATAAATACATACAAATGAATGTTTTTACTATGTACATACATAGCATGCCATAGATGTAGAAAAATAATTTCCTTACTTTCAAGTATTTTTTCGTTCATCTTTCTGCTTTGCAAAATTAATAAACTCAGCTTCCGTTTAACGTAGCCTTTCAACTTTTCCCTTCAATATTTGCTCGGCGCCCATTCATGCACTCTCACTGCTTGCATATTCACAATATGAGTAGTACTCATGAATAGCGGAAGGAATTAAAATTGGAAAACATTTCAAGCATCCCAGTGAGCCTCAATAAATGGGAATTTCTTCATTTCATGAAAAACTCAAAAAAAAAACAAAAAAAAAAAAGCAAAAAGAAGCCATTACAAGGCGCCGCTTGAGAGAATTGGCTGTCGGGCGTCTTTGATTACATCTCGTCTCACAGCTGGACGGTAGGTAGAGTGTTGCCAGCCTTGCGTGCCAACAAGCGTGCTCGGAGTGTCTTGAGTTTTGTAGTCATTAAATATTTGATTTCTCACTTTATTGCATTAAATTTCATGTATTTTAGTAAATACTTCGCCCACTGGCTGGCCAAGATTAGTGTAGCTGTAGCAGCTGTAGCGGCAGCGGCGAGATAAAAGTTTCGCAAAATCTAATTATGCAGCGCAAAAGCGTTAATGGCTCTTTCTCCCGTCAGCTTTCTTTATCCCAGGCATGCACATAGTTCATTTTCGCTTTTGCGTTAGGTAAGCCGCCTAGCCTACATACATACATAGTTGTTGAACATTCGATTCACTCAATTTCAATCATCCATATTTCAGGCTGCATTTACTACTACTACCTCTGTAGTTCAGTGCAATCTGCCACTGCGTTTAATTTTCTGCTTTGCTCTGCTCTCGAATTCTTGCCACTTCATTCCGAATTTTATTACACTTTGGTTTGTACTTAGGTTGGTCGCGGCATTGAAGTTGAATTGAATAGCCTTCTTGAGTAGTTTTGCTTATGTTTTGCATCTTGTATTTCTTACATTTTATTCCCGCTGTTGTTTAAGCTCGTCTGATAGGGGAACGCTTCTATTAAATAGCTAACAGTTGGAATGCGAAACTGCGACTGATTTATTTCAATGCGCGAATTTCGTCCTTCTGGTATCAGGAAAAGTAGTAAATCGGTAAGAGGTGATTCGAATAAAAATGACTATTGACAAGTTAGAAGCTTAAAGCCTATAAAATCGGGGAACTTTATGTTTCTCAAACAAACTTTCCTTTCATAAAATCCGAAGATTTTATCAACATGGTCCGATTACTCCACTCGCTTGCCGCGTTTAGTAAGAGCCATGGACAAACATTCTTTCATTATTTGAACGATACCTACTCCGCTATCCTTATTGTTTAATATGTTTACCTCTAAGAACCGCTTTGGATGTTAAACTTTTATGTTTAAACTAAATTCGTCAAATTCAATACTTCGATTCATCGCTTAAAGTAAACACCAACAGTTAGGAAAGTACATTTAATGCCAAATATTTTCATTCAATTTCTGCACCTTTCAAATTTCCATTTCGCTGATTTGACCAACACCACAAAGTCCACATAATTATGCAAATAGCAAAGATTCAATTAACCAACAGAGCGATTTGCGCAAAATATTCAATGCGTATGAGGTCGCATAGTGACAATAAAGCGAAACTACCCAGCAGCGAATGGAATGCATTCCGCATCGATGCCTCACTGGTGACAAGTAATGACATTTGATTTCGCTCTCGGTTCTTTTTCTATTGAAATATGCATTACTTTTAATATTGCGCGACATTGACGGTACGGTGGGTGGGCTTCTGCTGCATTACCTCTAGCATAGCAATACGCTCAAATGCAGATTCTTTTAAAGAGTAATGCGGCAATTAAGCACTAGATTACTTTTTGGTAAAAGGTAATGCCTCTTATGTGAAAATCTAATATATAAAAATCTGTTGTCACGATTTTTGTGGTCAAACTTCTCCTAAACGGCTCGACCGGTCTTTATGAAATTTTTTGTGTATATATGTTAGCTATGAGAATCGGATGTAAAGTATGTATAATTTTATACCGCTAGATGCAGGACGCGTCGCACCTCCCATACTAACCGAATTTTTCACACTGCATATCTCTGGAAGTGTTCATGATAGAGCACTGGAACTTGTTGGTATGGAGATATATAAAATCAATCGGAGAGCCATGAAGAAAAATTGTGGCTATGGGAAAAAGGGGCGTGGCGCTTCCCATACAAACCGAACTTTTCGTATTGCATATCTTCGGAAGTTCAAAACAAAAAAATTTTGGGCGGGACGAAGTTCATGGGTTCTGCTAGTGTTATATAGAAATTTCTAGCAAAACATTTTTATCAAAATCTATCTATCTAATCGAAGAAAGTAATTCGCAGAAAATTGATGTAGTATTTGATACGTTGGAATTGATTACATTTTAGAACGCGATTGCATTACTTTGGGAGTCAACTCTGGAGTTGGTGGCGTTCTTATGCAATTCGCTGCTGGGTACTCACCCTGCATTGCCATGACACTTTGGCGGCTTTAATTATCTCATTTATGTAGATGAACTATCGCCATTGCATTATCAGCTTTTGCGTGGCCGTGCGTTTGAGAGTGTTGTATTGTTTTAGTTAGTATTGAGCTCAGTTGGAGCATATCAGATTGCAAGTGACGGCTGAAACCCTGTGCAACATATCCCTTCTTCATTCACACACACACAGCCGCACAAACATAGCAAAAGTCATAATGCAAGCTGCCATTGCTGTAATATTAATCGGAGCTATGTGTTCTTACATGTGTATGTATGTATGTATGCTGACATGCAATTTTTATGCAGTTTTTATCAAAATATACATACGTGTGTATTACATATGGAAGTGTAGGTATGTTTATGTCAACGCTGCAGCTTGCGCGGTTAGTAAGTCGTGCATTGCATAATTAGTAGATTATGATAATATTTTGATTGTAAACAAACAATTATTTTATTGATATATTTGCAAATATTTGCAAGGATGTGTCTATAAATGTACATCGCGAATGTCAAAGCATTATCGCAATGACAGTGAACGGCATACTCAGCAGTTGTTATTGTTGTTGCTGTATATTATCACCAAAACTAATTAAGCGAATATCGCGAATAAACAATCCAAAATGTTGATAGTGTGCTTGAACAAGTGGGATAGTGTAAATATTTGAATAATGTATGCGCTTAAAATTACATAAATTTCATAGAAATAAAAAATGGTTTCAACAGCTTTAATAGATAAAATGTGTATGTGAAAAAAAACGGCAAATAAAATATGCTCAGAAAACCAATTGGAGTGTTCGACTTTCCGAAACATCCACAAAGCCATTTGGGTACAACCTGATCAAAGAAGAGGAGAAGTTCAGACTTACATTCATACGTTCCTTACGGGGAGCCTACACCGATTCGAATTATAACCTTGTTGCAGCTAAGGCCAACTCGCGATTTTATCTAAGGAAACACCTGCGCAATCCCTCATCGAATGGATATAAATTAGAATTGGATTTCCTTCCTTCGTTCTCAATGTAACAGGGACAGTAATAATAATCGTTCTTAGATCTTGGCAAAATCGTTGTTTCGTGATTTAGATTTTTTTTCGATAATTTGTAACCGTTATTATGATCTACGAAAATCGATATTTCGAAGCAATTGCATTTGTTTCCGTGAGAAATACTAAGGCGGCTAAAACACAAAAAAGCCTGCACAATTTAAAGCATTTCAAGCACTGTACCCTTCCTAATCCACAAGAAGGGAGAACCAGTCTTATTAATGATGCTGTGTGAAATACACCATAAAGCTAGCGACCAGATCTCCAAAACTAGTTTGGCTAAGCAAAGTACAAATTTCACTCCGTCAAAGTTCTGAAGTCCAAACGAAGTGTTATTGAAGGCAACTTTCTTGTAACTTCTTCAATCTGATGTAAAAGATTGGGGCACGAGCTGCCAGTCTGAATCGCAGCGACAACATTTGTAGAAAAAATACGATACGCTAGCAAATATAGATGACATAACACCAGGGCCGTTAATGAAGCATTCTCCAACTTGGAAAAGGTGGTAAACGGGTTGGCTCCAGCGTATTGGGACTTACATCACTATTAAGCGTTATGACTTTGAATCTAATTAGAATCATCAGCCTAGCCGTTAAGCAAAGAATAACTCTTACCTACACGCTCTATAAATTGAAACGTGGACGATGTCGAACCAAACAAAGTTTAGAAGCTTTAGGAGCTTTCGAGAGAGCTATGTATGTACATAGTAAACGCAAAGATTTATCCCAATTCACGTGGGCGATGGCCACCAAAGAAGATCGAATGGAAATTTTAAGGATGTGGGCATATTTAGTTAGTTTACGGGAGTTGCCACTCTGCAATCCAGGCATAGACAAATGACGTTTAAGAAATGTAAAAAATATTTTCTTCTATCAAATTTTCCTAAATCAGTTTACATCTACGACAGGACGATATTGATTTTGGTGAAGAAAGTGCTAAAGCTGTTTGGGTAGACTGTTTTGAGCTGATAACGATTAATATAAAATTTCATTCAGCTCCAGATTTTGAGGAAAACCAGGTTAAAGTGTCTAAAAACAACGTTTTTTGCAATGTTTTAGAAGCTCCGGCAGAAAAAACAAAAGGTGATAGAACTTTTCACTTAGGCTTGACTTAAAACTATAACTCTCGACTACTATCCCCGAAAGTACTGTTACTGCACCTTGACCTGATGGTCACTTATAGTCATTTATTGTACTATGGAAAAAAAAAATGGCAAAATCAGTTTTTGCAGTACAATAAATGACTATACTTAAGTATCCTTAGGGTCCAGGTGCATGGATGGTATTTTCAAGTCGAAAGTTCTATCCCTAATTTAAGCCCAAGTGGCCTGTGTTATGTATCAATAAAAACTTCTCATATTTTTACTTCTCCAAGAACTTTTTTAGGGCAAAAGCAAAGTACTTTTGAAAGCAAGAGAAATAACGAAAAATATTTCTTCAGATTTTTTTCCTGAGAGCGATATCTATACTAAACCTAAGCGCATAAAAATACAGCGATTGCGCTTGCTTGTGCATGTCATACGCACTCATGTAATCAAATTGCATACATAGTTGAATTTCATTTAATATTTTTTTTTTTTTTAATATTTTTATTTTTGTAATGGAACGAAGATAACGCTGAGGCATCATACTACCTCCATTCGAACTCAGTTAATTAATAAAAGGTCAATTGCAAAACTGAAATTCATGTTCTGAATAAATACCCCTATTCATCAATGTAAAATGTTGTATATGTGAATATCCATTTCAGTTTTTCGTGCCCTGAATATATTTAGTAGCAAATACAGCAACGGCAGCTGGCCCCGACTAGCGAATTTTAAACTCCAACTATGGCCATTTTATGAGCCAAAACTGCTGGTATTACAAAAATATCCGATAAATATTGCCAAAAATTAGCCAACCGAAACTGCATACGTTGAACAACAGAAACAGAAATCAGCCAACATGGCAGGCAGCCAGCCAGTCAGTCAGTCAGTTAGCTTTACGGGCACACAATGCAAAGCAATGGTAAATAGGGTAAACATATGCGCTCACATACATAAATGTATACACACATCATCGAGATGAATGTGGCCNACAAAAATATCCGATAAATATTGCCAAAAATTAGCCAACCGAAACTGCATGCGTTGAACAACAGAAACAGAAATCAGCCAACATGCCAGCCAGCCAGTCAGTCAGTCAGTCAGTTAGCTTTACGGGCACACAATGCAAAGCAATAGTAAATAGGGTAAACATATGCTTTCACATACATAAATGTATACACACATCAGCGAGATGAATGTGGCAGCTTAGAATAGAAATTTGTTTGCTCTAATTGCAGTTCGATTGTTGCAGCAGTTCATTATTCCGCTGCCGAAACGAATGCCAAAATCGCCTGCTGAAAATATCAAAGTGCACAGTGTGGTGCTGTTCAGCGGCGTACAAATCGTATTGATCAGCGAGCAATGCGCATATGAATTTTGATATAAACAGTTATGTGAAAAATAATAGGGACACGATGTTTTGACCAGTTATGGACACATTTTTCTTACACTTGTTTAATGTTTTTTTTGTTTTTTTTGTAAAAACACAGCTCATTGTCTACCGAAAACCAAGTGCAAATTTCAAACTTTGAGGAAAAGAAATTTTTTTTTATAACAACAACAAACTTTTTATAAGGAGTGCTTAGAAGAAATATGAGCATGCAGTTTTATAGTCCATTAAATTTAAGCTTCAGAAAGTGCAAGTTTCAGGGACCTTGGAATTCGCGTTGATTTTTGATATTTTTTGTTTTGCGGATGATGTTATTATTTCTTCCATACAAAAAAAATTTATGACACTGTCAACAAAAAATAAAATAAAATAAAATACAAGTCAACGCGATTTCCTAAGTACTTGAGACTTGCACTTCCATAATTACATATGTTTCTCGAAAATTTATTAATATAAAGTTTGTTGTTATTGTAACATTTTGTTGAATTTTTCTTATTTTCCAAAAAGTATTAAATTTGAACTTATGTGGTTTCTCGCAGTTAAGTTGGATTTTTATAAAAAAAAAATAATAATAAACATTAAGCAGACAAAAGAAAAATAGAGCCAAAACTGGTCGAAATTATTTTTCACATGACTATATGTATAGGCTTGTAAATGCATTCACACATACACTTACATATTTATGCATGTGTATACGTGAATTCGCTTATTTGCCTATTATGTACAACGCATTATGCGCTGTCAGCACTGCATTGCCGCAACTCATAGAGAAAGGATGAATATAATAGAAAGTTTGGGCATTCGCGGTAGCGGTTGTTGTTGATGCGAAAGGAAAGTAAGTGACTGTATGTGTTTGTACATAGTTCAGTCCTCACCACAACATGCCAGAAATTCGAGTGCTTGCCTGTAATGAAAATATTTTTACATGCAAGGTTATCCACATTTCCAGTGACGATATATTTTATTTTTCATTATTATTAATGTTGAAAAGATGCTGAACGAGAGTATTTATGAATATGAATATCTAAAATATACGCATGGATGAAACTCAAATTCATTTCACTAAACAGGATCTAGGCAATGTACTTCATAATGGTTCCGTATGAAAATAATTATATATAGAGAGACGCTAGTAAGAGCAGTTGGATGAGGCCTGCATCAAGCGAGAATTATATGTAGGAAAAATCTAGTTGCTTCTCAATTTCCAATGGTTGCTGCAGCCGTGATTTATATACCTGATACGTTTGTGCAAAAATCCAACTTAAGCAAACACCACACATTGAGAATATATTTGATGTCGTTACATTTTGGCTAAGCTTTTTATAGAAGTTGAAAAGTAAGTGTCGGTCCAGTTAACGCTGGCGAAGGGGCTGAAATACCACACCAAGCAGTATAAACTTCGACGGGTACTGGGTATGGTACTGGTTTCTGCTGTTACTCATCGCTTAGGTACTGATTGGTGAGTGCAGTTCCTTTACAGAGAAGCTAGCACCAGCGTCTCCAACTCAATCGCGCTTCCATTCTAAGCCATCACCATCATCACCCACCACATTTCTTCCCACCTAATGATACCCTACGATGGAAAGTCAAGGTCGGTTGTAATAAGTATCTTACCACGGTATGACGAATCTACTGGAGTTGTCTATCTATCGAAATAATATTAACAAAATTACAAACAAAAAAAAAAAACTCATAATTCATCTAAGCGGCAGAAGTGATGGCCGAAGACTGAAGACCCCATTTCAGTGATTCAAAAAAATCGGAGATTTTTTATCATGGTTATTTAAAAAGCTAAATCGGTTTTTTGTACCGGTTACAATTTTCGAAAAACCCGGGTTTCTAGTACCGGTTACCGATTTCCTAAAAATCGGAGTGGTCGCGCTCGTATTTTTTTTATAGAAAACTAAAGCGAATTTTATCATTTATTAAACAAATATTCGAAATGTTTTGTTGATATTACGCATCGAATCATTAAAAATCAGTTATTCGCTAGAATATTCGGATTATTCGACACAAGTAGACGGTAAAAAAGTCGAATTTCATATTTGAAAATAGGATAATTAAAAAGATGGTGACAACTCTTTGATTTTCTCAAAATTGGTATTCGGTACTAAAAACCTAAATTTTTCGACAGATAGCCGTGAGTTTTTGGGCATACGTTTCATCAGGGTCAGCCGGTGCTGCCAGAACCCGAGCGCAAAGGTGGCGCTGGAAAACTTTCTAGCGTCATTAAATAAATTTCTGTAATTTTTGATAAACTAAATGTAGAAAAATATACCACAAATCAATATATAACCACACATACCTAAAAATGAAATAATTTCGGAACTAAAATTAAAATTAATCAGACAGAATAAAATCTGCAGTGTAAATTTTTTCAAACTCTGGCCTATCTGTTTGTTTTCAAGCCAATCAAGTACATACATTTCAAATAGAAGTATATAAAATCCCTTTATTGAATTTAATTTTTTTTGCCTTAACTTTTCACTCTACGCTCTAATGTATTCATATTTCTTGCAACCTATTTCCGAAGTTCATATAGAAAATAGCTTTTCTTTGTTGACTCTTCATAGTAGCAGCGATGGCATAAGATCATGACTAAGTAAACTATTTTGCACTTAAAACTATGTAGATGAAAAAGTATGGTAAAGAACAAACATATTCGATTGCCACAAATAAATATTTTTCGAAACTTTACATTTGAAAGCACACTCCGGACGCACACACGTACTACTGCTACTTAAAGGCACTTCAACTAAATTATTTTTGAATTTTATTCATAAAGAGTGTGTGTTGTGAATATTTATCTGCAGTGGGTACCAGCCAAGCGCTTGGAAAGTATGCGCCAACTTGACGTAGGCAGAATGAGGCAACGAGTGGCAGAAGGGTATCTAGCAGCTGTCAGCCATTACTTTACTACGAGTAACTCGAACTCAATTGAAAAGCTTGCGCAACATGCCACGCACACACACGCACTCAAACACACACACACACAAACACAAAAAACAAGTATTCAAATAAGGCTATGCCATATGCCACAAACTTTAAGCAGCAGTATGCCTTGCAGCAGCCAACCAGTCGCTAGCTATCAAACCAGCATAGACTAAGCGGTTCAAAAGTTTATCGAAATCAAAGCAAATATTAAAAGGCAGCATGGAAAAGAAAAACATTCAAGTATGATTCCATTTTTCGATTGATCGCTAAACAAATACAAATACATACATATGCAAAGAGATGCAAGTACATTCCTATGTGTGTGTGTGTGTATGCACACGCATGTGTGTGTGGCAAGCAAACTTACCCATTTCCTCAGTGCGATTGCGAAGCAGGCAGGCAGGGAGGCATTTGAAATTTGTATAACAGCATTTGCTTACTTGCGCTCACACATACATACATGTATACATAAAAACGCAGGCATTCCAATAGATGTGGTACGCCACAGCGTATACGCAACGCGCACATTGACTAAATGGATTTTTTGTTGATTTTAGAAGAGTTCCTATCGCATATAACCAACTGTATTTATTGACAAGCAGGCAATACACCTGTCCCTCAGCCGCATGCCATCTTCGTTTTGGTATTTTGTTTATTACTTGATTTGTTTCTTTTGGCACAGTTCCAATTTTTGTTTTCACTATCACATTCATACCGATGATTGTTGGTGTGTTTCGCTTTGCCCTACATATGTACGCAATTCTCCAGTTGCTTGATTATTTTGTTTCAAACAAACAACTTTGTGTGGAATTTTTGCAATAATCTGGTTGACTAGCAGAGATATTTGTGCCCTGGCATGCCACGGACGATGTTTTGCACTCACCTGCGTTTGTTACACTGTTGCGTTACTTATTTATTTATTTGCATACAGGCATGCACTATTTGATTGCTGGGCAGCATAAATATTAACTTTGATATTCTTTATGAATGCCTGCAAAAATTCAGGAAATATACTTTGTATACATAACTCTGTTATTGTCGGAACTGGTGGCATTGAGTTACATTGAAAAAACAAAATTGCATTTGCTCGGAAAAATTTTCCAAACGAGTAAATTTATCGCCAGATATGGAAAAAATTGGTTCTTCAAAAATACTCTTAAATATTTTTTAGTTATTCTTAAAAGAAATCACTAAGTGAGACAAACTGCGGATGTTAATTATGAATGCCTTTATAGGCATAGTTTAACCTTATGACAAGGGTGTTTGTGTCTCATTTTTATTTGCCTAATTTGTGGGCGTCTTGTTTGCAATCGGTAGCTTTTCAAATCTTCTAATAAAATTCCTTTCACAAAATAAAAAGCAACCCTGCCTGCATTGGTGCACGTGGACCTTAATTTGCAAAGCTCTGCAAGTCAAGTTTAACAAACAGATGACAGATGTTAGAGTCAATGGCTGTGAGAATGTAATCACTGATCAGTTAAGAAATTTTTTTCTTTTTTTAATTTATTTTTTTCTTTTAGTTATTAGATAACGTTGTCTTAAAAAGAAAAGAATTATTATTTTTTTATTTAATTTAAGTTTTAGAAACTGATGTTGCTTCATTATTTTTTTATTAAGATTTTATTGTTTCTGAAAAGAAAAATATTTATTCTTTGATTTCATTAAATTTTTAGAAACGTATTTTTTTAATTTTTTAATTAAAATTTTCTTTCAATTTAATTGTCTTTTCGGTTTTGGATTATATTGTTTTATAAAGAAAAAAATGTATACTATATTTTATTTCATTTAGTTTATAGGATCTTCTAATTTTTTAAAGTTTATTTGTTTGTCGTTTTTAATTTAATTTTCCTTTAATTTTTAGATTTTGTTTTTAAAATAAAAATATTCTAAAGTTCTAAGTACTATTTTCTTATTTTTTGTAATTTTTTTTCTAATTTAATTTTCTTGCATTTTTAGATTTTATTTTTTTAAAGAAAAATATGTTTTTTTTCAACTTCATTAAATTTTTAAAAACGTTTTCATTTATGTTAGGTAAGTATACTTTTGTTATTTTTTTCTTTTTTAATTGATTTATTTTTTTATTTCTAGTTTTTTTTTAAAGAAAAATATATTTTATTTAATTTATATTTTTTTTTTTTAAAGACTGCGGGGAATAGAAAGACAGTTGCCAGATTCGCCCTGCAAATGTGTAAATGCATCGTACAAGGTCAACAAATCTGAATACTGACCAAGAATACGAAAAAGGCTGTCATTGAGTCCCTTGAAATCAAAATCCCCAAACACCTAATTGCCAGCTAAGCTTCACTTTGGCGTTTGTAAATCAGCTTATGAAAATAAATGAGCCATCACAAATTGAAACACGTGAAAATATTTTTTTTTAATATCATTGAAAACCTAAGCAACGATAGGTTCACTGATGGGCTAATCAAGAAAAATAACTTGAGTGATTTGTAATGGTTTTCATCAATCGATCAAAGACACAACTTGGTAGGTTAAATCTACGGCTGTAGGCAACAAATATTTATACCATTTATAAATATAAAATCAATAATACAAGAATTACATAAAATAGAGGCGTCCAGTGCTTTAAATGAGTGGGTGGTGTGACGAGAATACATGCAATGGATTTTGATCAAATTTAGCTGCATGTCATGAAGAGCATCTGCATGAAACAGAAAAAAATAAAATAAATAAAAAATTACGTACGCAACCTGGAGGCCAACGAGTGAAATACGTATGCAAACTTAGAAGTACGCTTTATCTAACAAATCGAGATGAATAGAATCTTGATTTAAAAAAAAAATGCGTAGGTGTAAAACACTTGTGAATATTTAACGAAAATACACACTTATGTACATATGTAAGTATGTATCTAACTAAATTTGCGTGCCTGCAAATATGTACGCCTGAAGAAACTAAAGCGGAAAAATAAAATAAATTTCTAGCTGAATGCGTATGGTAGGTGTATACAGCAGGCACGCGCAGAAGGATACACACTATTTATTTGGGGAAAAGGATATATTAAAATGTGGCATACAAGCGCACAAAGCGAATCGCTGGAGCCGGAAAGGATGCAACTACTACAAAGTGAATGTATGCGAGTATGTATATGACGATGTGAAATATCTTTTATGATTATGCCTTCAAATAAAATAAAAGTAAATGAAAAGAAAACGAGAATAATGACAACAGTAACGATGTTGCCGATTAAGTGAGTGGGAGGGAGTGCGGTCTGGGGTTGAACAAAAAAAAAAAAAATACACAATAAAAATATGAAAGCAATGCGGCGATGAGGTGAAGACGTGTGCGAAAGGAAGCAAGCAGACGAGGCATAAATAACAACCGGAAAATGTGGGAAATGTTAGCTTTAACTATGCGTCTCCGGTTCGAGAACGAGAAAGTAAAAGAGATTGAACTCAGCTGACTGCGTCTGAGCCTCAGTTCTAATAGAGGAAGGTGTGCTGAGCTGGAAGGATACTCCAACGACGCTCAAAGAGTTGAGTTGAGTTAAACTAAGCTGCAGCAAAGCACTGAAGTGTAAGTATATGATGGAAAACAAACAACAACAAAAAATATAGAAACAAGGCAGCCGCTTGATAATTTGAATACACTTCCGAGTGTAGTTGTAATGAAAGTGAAAAAAGTGAGGCATACATATGGGCGTTTGACGCAGATACGACGAGGATATGGCAAAATATATACAACACAGAAAGTCAGCGGAGAAGTGAAAGCACAAAATGGCATACAAGAGAAGAAACTAAGTTAGCAGTGTAGCTCGAATACATATAAGCATGTACTAGCGCATATTTGCGCTTGTAAACGCATTTGTCCGCACATAATAGCTGCGGTATGGCAAAACAAAAAAAACTCGTTATCCTTTTATACGATTTCGTGTGTACGGTTCAATGCGAGTGAGCCAACCCCAACCAACCACCCAGCCGGCCAGTCATTAGAATATCTGGCACATCAACGCTTCAGTGCCTGTAAGTATGCTACGGAATACAAGAACATGACAACAACAAGAGATAGGACAGAGAGAAGAAAATATTGGTCGTAAGCACGACAACAACAAACAACCAAACAACACTGAGTGGCTGTAGCATGAAAATGGGCTGTGCGGCTGCTAGCTAGCCATATCGACATGGCCAAAAAAAAGGGAAAAATGGAAAAACAAGAAAAATAGTAACAAGAGCAGCAGCTTAGAATGCATGTTATCCTGCGGTAACCGCAGCTTGTTATTGGCATATTATTGGCGGTATAAGTGGTGCGCTCATACACACACACACACACACACGCGCGCAAACACAAATACTCAGCATAGAGCAAATGCCTGCATATGCTGGGCTTTAACCTTCAATACAAGCATCTTATAAATATTTATTTCTTATCTAGCATTTTATCAGTATTTATCCACAGTTAGGCCAAGTGCTAGTGATGGTATTTGCAAGAAAATATTTCGAAAAGCATTCTACTTAAGCAGAAATATGTATGAAAATATACATATAGATATAGTTATATGTAAGTAATAGTAGTAGTGCCCCGAAACGCTAACCGGATTTAACATGTATCAAGGTTTATGTGTCTGTACATTAGATATGCCCATCGGATTTTTCTTCACTCTGCAATAAAGTGAAAGCGTTTGCCTTAGTAAAAGCATATTCTGATATGTAAGGGAGTCCATCGAACGCCTTTGCAGTACGTGAATGTATTATTTTATTTTTGTTGCTCTAATGCTTCTTTATAATAAATTTTTTAGCGCTTCAGCGATTACGGTTTAATACCACTTTATGGGCTACACACACCGTACCTGGACTCAGACTTAAAGCTAAGGCAGTCATTTTCATATATGTTGAGTTGTGAATGTGGCTCGATAAGACCTAAATTACAACAATAATAAAGAGTAAATAAAGATGTACAAACATTAGGTTCCTACACCACAAACTACAGCCGAAGCTAGCACTTTGAAAGAATTTCTCCTAAGAAGCTCAGCGTCTGGACACTCTGAAATTCTTTAAAGTTTCGACGGATTACTACGTTTCTGAAATGACTCCGATTCGCTCTTTCTCAACATACATTCCAACAAGGGAGCAGTAAACTTTCCATGGAGAATCTGAAGCTTAATGGAAGGGTCTTGTGCTATGAGCTCTACATCAACATCAAGTGTAGATTTCTGGAGAGCTTTTCACACAGAGACTAATGCAACATCAATAAGAAAGGTTAGCATCTATTCCGATTCGCAAGCAGCAATCTCGGCCGTGAGTTCATTTATAGTGTGAATTCATCAGGGTGTGCATGACTATCTCCTCGATTGAAGAGGTAAACTTGGAACGATATCCTGAAAAAAAGTGGTTGGGATTGCCATATGTGGTTTACTATAGGAGAGGTAGCCTCATGTTAGCAAAGCGAACGATGGGCATACGAAGTTAAAGGGCCTTCTGATACAGGGTAGCTCGGGGTCAGTTAAAGCAGTTGAACTTTAAGTACCTCCCCTGCCTTCAAAGTGATATAAATAAAAAAGATAAAAATATGAAGTTTTAAAGTTTATTTAGAAAAGAGTTGTGTGTGGTTCCTAAATATATAGCTCCCTATATTATATGAGTGTTTTTTCGCATAATAAACTATTTTAATTTTAATGTCAATCTAAATCTATATATTCATTTTAATCTTAATCTAAATCTTAACATTAAGCCTAAAGTTAATCTTATTATTAACCTTCATCTTATTTTTAATGCTAACCTTAACCTTAATCCTAATCTTAATCTTAACCTTAATCCTAATCTTAATCTTTATCTTAATTTTAATTTTAATCTTAATTTTAATCCTCATCTAATCTTAAGCCTAACCTAATCTTAATATTAATCTTTATATTTTTCTTAATCCTAATCTTAACCTTGTTCTTAATCTTAATCCTTTATATTTATCTTTATCTTTATATTAATCTTAACCTTAATCCTATTCTTAATCTTAATCTAAATCTTAATCCTAATCTTAATCTCAATCCTAATCTTTATCGTAACCTTAATCCTAATCTTAAACTTTATCTTAATCTTAACCTTAATGCTAATCTTAATCCTAATCTTAATTTCAATCTTAATGTGAATATTAATCTTAATTTTAATCTTAATCTAAATCTTAGCCTTAAGCCTAACCTTAATATTAACCTTCATTCATAATATTAACCTTCATGTCATTCTTAATCCTAATCTTAATCTTAATCCTAATCTTATATTTATCTTAATCTTAACCTTAATTCTAATCTTAATCTCAATTTAAATCCTCATCTCAATCCTACTGTTAATCCTAATTTTAATCTTAACCCTAATTCTTATCTTAATCGTAGTCTTAATCTCAATCTTAGTCTTAATTCTAATCTCAATCTTAGTTTTAATCTCAACCGCAATATTAACCGTAATCTTAATCCTAACCCTAATTTAAGTTTTAATCTCAATCTTAGCCTTAACTCTGATCTTAATCTTAATCTTAATTCTAATCTCAATCCTAATTTAAATCTTAATCTAAATCTTATCATGCCTAGACACCCTGCCATTCCCTCTCCTCTTCTGCCGCGTTTTACTTTCATTAAAGTGTGGAATTATAGGTCAACGATTGTTTTGCATTTTCGTAACATCGATGCTTGCATTTACACTCAACCGAGCGCAAAGAGGTTTCACTTCAAAAACTTTGGAAGCGTTTTTTTGCTTCTTCAAAAATTTTGTCATTTCTTAAAGGGAGCTTCTAGGACATAATGTTTTTGTGTACGAAATAATGCAAAATTTAATTAAGAAGAATAAGCACAATCGCTGTTAACAAAAAATATACCATACAGCAACAAATTAGCATGAACTTCTAATGTCTTCCCATTAAGACCATTGCCCTCGGTGTGGCAACTTCCAGTGAATATTTAAGTACGCATTTCCTTGACCAGCAAATTAATGAGCACTCAGCGTCAAGGCTTATCCGCTTTGAATAATGTTCGGCCGGTAATAGGTCATTAAAATTTGTCACCGCCCTGTCAGCAGCAGAAGCACTCACACAAACCTGCTTGCATACAGACAAACAAACAAACATAAATATTTATTTGCGTATTTTTATTGTTGCAAAGGCAAACAATGTAACAAGTTGCCACAGAATTTAACCGCAAGCTTTAACCGATTACGTAGCAAGCGAGAGAGTAAATGTCAAAGTCGTCATCAACAGCCAGCCGAACAGCAGGAAGGAGAGGGTCCCAAAGCTGTCTCAACCAAAGTTAATGGCTGCATAAGAACCGCAAAAGTGATACAAAAGTGTGAGTCGGGCGGTGGGTGTGTGTGTGTGTGTGTGCGTTTGTGCGCCAAATCAAATAAAACTTTCAATTTGGCGTTAATAAACTGCCGGAAATTCGGCTTAGGCGGATGTTCAGAACTAAGCAGAGGCCGCGGTGGGGGGGAGGAGGAGTGATGGCATGCCGTGCTGGAGCGAGTGACTAGCTTTTAGTTGGCTATTAACCGGCATTCCTTTATTAGGCATGAAAATCCTACGCTAATCTAGACACTAATTTATTGCTTTGTACTTTAATGATATTTCGGCTGCAGGCAACGCCACTACCTTCATCTCGCTGTAGCTTCCGCGCACAGAGATCGTTGCCAGACAGCCAAATACAACGCTGTGCTGCTCGCTCCCCTTGGCTGTGTTTTTTTGTTTTTGTTTTTTGTATTTTGCTCTTCGGTTTTGCCAACAATCTCCTGGCTTCATATTCTACCAATTTTCATCTGTCAACCTCTCCTAAATTTGTTTCTAGCTGAGCTAAGCCATTTGGAAGCCGCTAAAATGCTTATTTGTTTGTGGTTTTATTGGGAATGCATCACACAGTTGTGGGTGAGACCTTTGTCATTTGCCATTTGGTGTGTGTGTGTGTGTGTGTGTGATAAAGTTTTTGCCTAATCCTAGTAATAGAGATAAGAGCAAGTGTGATTCTTGAAGCCATAAAACCTTTACCTTACGCTTGCACATATTTGTGCGTTTGCTTTTCGTTTACTGCCTTCCCCTTTGAGTGGAAAATAGTACAGACGAATGTACATACATATATGCTTTAACTAAAAGGTGAGCTTGTCACTTTTTCTATATCCTGAGTTGATAAATTGTTGCGAGTTTGTAATAAGGTTGTGGCTCCAACTTTTGCTTTACTTCTACTTTTTCGTAATTTAATGCATTTTCACTTGCCCCAGCATAGTTGCAACAGATTCCATGATTAATTTTTTCTTAGAGATTTTCTTCATTACAAAATTTTCAAAGCAAAATGTGTCATCAAAACCTCTTCTTCTTCTACCTTCTTCTACGACACAATATGGAACTTGTTACATATCCCACAGACATTTAATTAGTAAGGTCCACTAACAATCGAAAGATGCGAGTAAAGTAAAACCTCACCACAACCTTTTGTGGCTAACAGTAATGGCATTGAGCAGCGCTGTGCGTATGTGCATGTCTGCTTTCGGTTGACCCATTAATGTCAAACGATATAATTTTAACACATAATATTTAAGCCTTAAATGTTTAAAGCCATCTGTGAGGGAAGAGCGATGTGACCATAGTGCGGAGCAAAGGATGCAAAAACGGATTGTTGAACGAAATTGATACGCATAACTACAAAGTGACAGACTTCAATTACGCAAAATATTTATACAAACATTTACGAATGCATGTGAGGAGTGTGTGAGTGTGCTTTTGCATTGTGCAGCACTCGCTGTAAACACAGACAGAAATGTAAGGACTTTTACACTCAATATAATATGTAATTTCATAAAGCATATGTTGAATGACAGGCGGTTAAATAAGGATTCAATTGTCTCTAGCCATATACATACATATATTGATATACATATGTAGACATGTAGATGTATTGTGTAACTAGCGTCACACATACAACCCTGTTGGAAAATGAGGAGTGCTTCCACTTGCAAATAAAACATTCAGACATTCCTTATCACTACTCATGGAAACTCGAAAGAAGTTTTAAAATTAACATTTTTGGCTTTTCGCTTTTTGCAGAAGACGTGAGTAAAGCTTTCGCTTGGAAATAAATTTAAAGCATTGCTTATCGCATCTGGTGGAGACTAAAAAGAAGCAATTAATATTTACCGCATCGCTGAGGAATATTTAAATCAATTAAAGTTCTCTGAAATGTTTCATAGGAAGCTTTGTGAAAGAATGCCGCATTCATTTTATGATTAGCTTAGTAAAATTTTTCGCTAGACTTTCTGCATACAGCGATGACGAATACTTCCTCTCAAAAAAATGAATTGTCCAATAATGATCCTTTACTCCACGAAATGCTTTCGTACTGCATGACGGATAATTTTGTTGGCCACTGGCTACGTCTCACTTCTGGCCACATAACAGCGGCACACATTAAAGGCAAATAAAGAAGAAAGAAAAAAAGTTAAAACTAAAACTGTGAACTAGACATATACTCGTTTAGCTGTTTAGCTTAACTAGTTCTTCTCCATCCATTTTCCATGCTAGCACGCTATTCGGCCATTTTATTTATTTATTTTTTTTTTAACTTCAGTTCGAATTTAGCGACCTCAAAATTCCCGGTAAACCTGAATCCATGTGAATATACGAATTCTTTAAACTGTGCACACAAAATGGTTATCAAATATCACTGTGCTGTGATCTCAGAACCAGAAGCGGCGACGCCACAGCTGATATTTATGAGAAAAGCAATTATTCGAATTTTAGTTCCGTATTTGACAATTCAAAGACAGATGTCGCTAATCGCATAAGCTGTTCGAAATTGTCGAAGTGGTAGGCCGTCGCCGCACAGTAGCCTGAGCGTGGGAGAGAGTCAAAATTTCGAAACGTCTCGAAATAGTCAACTAAGTAGTTAGCTTTAGTCTAGACAGGACTATTAACACGATCTAAGACTTTTTCCTAAGCAGAATGGAATTGTATGAATCGTATTTTTAGGTAAAAATTCTAATGGGAATTTCACGGACTTAACACTGGCCAAGTTCGATATACGTTTTCATCCTTTTTTCAGTCCTTTTAGAGTTGACAACATTTATAAGCTTTAAAGTAATTTCAATTACTTTATGGAGAGTGTAACTACTTTACGCCAACGAGCGCCAATGAGCTATAAATAAAGTTCTATAGTAGAACCCCCTTTTGGGCGTCAATCTGACCGCGCATTTAGCAGACAGTTTTTCCATAACTAAGTCAAGGCCGCGGGACTCTGAACTTACTTCTACTCACTCAAGTATGTGTAAAGCCTTCTTTGTGACATTCCACCATACCTCAGTTCCATAATTTAAGATCGGTAGCACTAATGCATCAGGACAGGCGGAATTTACAATCTAACGAAATATATCCTTTTATATACCTAGATATGAAGAGCGTTGCTGGCATTTCTCACTTTTGCGGTCTTTCAACTAAGAAGTTAGAAGTCGATTCTAGTCACCCTCAGGTAGGGTGAGCTTTTGCCGAATGAAAAACCATCCGCAAAACACAGTTACCTCTTACTAAATTATATTTACATTGCCCTAGACATACATATGTAATTGATGATGCTTCAGTGAAAATATTATATATTTCTTCCACGTGATAGTGCAAGGAAAGGAAGGCCAAGCTTAAAGGCAACTGCTTCTATTTAAGCGAGCAGTTAGTTTCTGCAATGACGTTTGCAGCCGGTGAAGTTTTTGGTCTTAGTAAAGCCCTAATAAATATTGTACAGCCAACATAACCCAAGATAATTTGTCCTAATTCTGCTAAACGCTCCAACTCGTACAAATATATGGCAACAAATATAGATATTAATTTTGTATTCGCACATACATTTCTATGTACTATTTGCTCAGAGCTCAAGTACAGCTCATAAGACTTTAGTACAAATTGTTATCCGCAACAAAAGCTAACTCAAAAGATAAGAGTAAAGCAGCAGAGTAAATGGCGAGGCAAAGAGATACGACTGAGGTTGAAAGCAGCAATCTGCTAGACAAACAGATAGGAATAGGGACAGTTGAAGCCAAGCAGCTGCTACATTGCCGGCAGAGTAAACTTCACACGTTGTAACGCGTGCAAATGTGTGCGTACAAAAATACATTTCTATGTGATAGCAGATAGTTAACTGAGGAAATACCAGCTTCCTTTTTCAACTGAATTGTATAATTGCCACAAACAGATATCAGGTGGCACAAACCGGACTGATTGCCTTGCCTTACCTTGGCTTCGTTTGGCTTGTCTGGTTGGATAATACAAAAACAATAGGAAAAGGATATTTGTCCGACATTTGTATATGTGCGTGTGTGTGTGTGTGTGTGGAGCTTAGTAGTCTCAAAAGCACAAGCACAAGACCCCCACGCAAAAGGGGGGTGAATGGGTGCGAAAGAAGAGTTCTTATGAAGCAGCGCCAAGCAACAACAGCCCAACTGAGGCAGGTTACCTCTGCTTGCATAGATATCTCCTTTTGTAATGCAACTCGCCCACTATCAGCCGCACAGCGTAGCAGCTCAATCTGCAGAGAAACTACAATTATTTGTAATTTGCGCCAGGGTGCGACGCGTCGATGTGGGGGTAAAACTGACAGCACAGGCAGATAACAAAGCGAGAGTGGCAACGAAATCAAAAAAGTAGGCAAACTGAATGAAGGAACGACAGAAAGTAGAGTGTGGGCGGCTTTAAAGGAAGAAGGGCCAAGAAAATAGAGGAGGGCTTGATGTTACAGAAAACTGCTGCACACATTTACTCAAATGCTTTCGGGTGCGGCCAACTAAAACGCCAGCGTTGAGGGTGTAAAGGTTGTAGAAAGGTAAGGAAGAGGTAAGGTGTTGTAAAATTATATTTGACCCTTTGCATTTGTGGTACTTAACCCCTGATGTTTACACATGTTAGAAAAATTAAATATTGCGGTTACATACTTCGTAATTTAATTTCTGAATTTTTTGTGTGTTTATTTTTATGCGTAGGAGGGCAACACGCTTAGCCTGTGAGTAGAATGAATCTGCAATTATTTAAATTATCAAAAAACAAGAATAATAATTCTTGCTGCCTTCTTCTGCTCACTCACTCATTTCAGTGGCTTGTTTTGTGTAATCACTCACTTTAAGTTCCCCATAATTTTCAGTGGGCTGCAGTTGGAGGCATTAAAAGGCCGTATGCTTGGGTTTTCCTGGCTTTTTGTAGCAATTAAAATACTCGTTGGATTTAATTGTTAGGATCTACATACACACACATATATAAGTAGTGGCTGGCGAGCGAATAAATAGTTGTTGGACGCACGGGAATTAGTAAAATGAGGGAAAAGGACTGGCAAAAAAAAGGTTTATTAAAGTCTGCTGGGAAAATAATTTTAAAGTAAATAAGTTATGTGCCTATTTCCATATTTTTGTTTCGAATGGTAAGCCTTAAATTGTACTTTACTAAATGCATTAATTCAAAACTTTTTTCCCTTTAAAAATTTCATTAAAAACCTCCTAAAAACTTCGAAACCTAAGCTTTTAATATGTTCGACAATATTTTCTCCATTCTACCACTTCAAAAGCAAATAATTTCCAATTTAGTCCTCCCATTTCATTAAATCAATTTGCATTCAAGTTAAATTGGCTTAAAGTTTTCAAAACAAATTTACTTATCAAACAAAAGTTTGACGAAATCAAAAATATTTGCTTTCAGCCGCACGACAACAAACGAGGTGCTTCGCTCTCCTCCGCCCGCCTTACCCCAGGCACTCGCTCACACAAACACACAAATTGAGAAAGGCAGCAAATTTTGTCTGGCGACCAAGCTTAAAAGCTTAATAGCTTACATAGTATGCAGAGTCGTAAATAACTAGTAACAACGGCAAATATGTACGTACGTATGTATGTACATGACAACATGCAAACGACAAATATGAAAGCAAAAACAACAGCAGCAAAATGTAACATTCATTGCTTCGAAATAAATTATTTAATTACACCTTCTGGTTGAGTGACCACCACCAGCGACACACAATGCGCCTCTGTCCTTGTTTTATTGCCTCGAACTTGTTATTGTTGTGATTAATCGCTTTAAGACACACACCCTCGAAAAATGTTGGGTATCGTTTGTAACTTAAACAACAGCAACAACAACAACAACAACAACAGCAACAGCAATAAGCTGTTTATATAAGCGTAGGTAATTGTTTATAATGTGATTGTTTGCAGGCGACATTTTAGGTGCGACATTGTGCAGAGGCGCAACTCGGCGGAAAGGAGGTAAATGTGGGGGGGGGGGGCTCATTGCGGCGCAAAAGGTGCGAAAGGGAGGTGTTGTGGATAATTTGAACATTTTGGGGTAAATTTCGGTGAATGGCAATTTCGGTGTAATGACACTTTGCAGCTTGAAAGCGACACTCTGAGTTAAATGCCTTCCGACAGTGGATCAGTGAAGGAAATTGATTAATTTATAAGGAAGGTAGGTTAAGTGATTTAAATGTTGCACAGACAGATGAAGAAATATGTTAAATGTATGTAGGGGAGGTATTTAATTAATTTTGAATTTTAAAAAGAAGGTCTTATGCTGGTCCTATTAGTAAAGCGTATGTAGTCTGTGAAATAGCTAATTAGCAAAGGTCAGTATACGCCTCTCACTGCTCACCTGCTATGTAATTGACCAATTAAGAGACATATTCACCTACATACACGGATCAATAATTATATTAATGCATTTTTGTTGTTATTCGAAGCCCAAAGTACTAACATTATTATTCTAACTAAAAACTAAATGAGCTATGATTAAAAAGTATTTGCCATGAGCTCGTTCCAAGTGAATGCTTAGAAATATAGTTCGCAAAAATTGTGTGGAAATGTATGCACATAAGTATTTATGTAAAATTTACACTAGACTGGGTCGAACGCTTATTTGGTCCGGAATTTTGAGTCATAAAAATATTTGTCTTTGACAAGCCTTAAAAATGGTCTAACGTTTTTTTTCAGAATTTTTTTTATTCATAACCCGATCTTAAACTATTACATAAAAATTTACATTATTTCCTTTAACATCATATTAACCTAATTTACCTCTTCCGACCAGTCAACTCAAAATCTGTTTTGGTTCTTAAAATATTAAGCATTTTGCCAGGTTATGAATTTTTACATTATTCGAAAGAAATGGCAAGCTTAAAACTTAGACAGACGGCAGCGTTGATCCGGATAAACTAGTTAATTTTGAATTAGCTGCAATTGTTCCGGATAATGACATTAATTTTGTAAATTAATGCGGATCAGGGTGCATTTTCGATAAACACACTAATCAAAATGGTCCGCAGTTGTCTAATGTGAATAAAAAATAAACGAAGAAATAATTATGTAAGCAAAGAAAGCAAGCGAGTTTGCGTAGAGAGAGCTACGTACTATAGTTCGGTCGGACCCTAGGTACGATCACCGTTACGAACAATTTAAAAAATTAAATATTTAAATTTTATTTTTTTGTTTTTATTTTGCCCTGTTTTATTTTATTTGTTTTCACATTAATAATTTATTTTATTAAAAAGTCCACAAAATATGAAAAGGAACTAACAATTATTTTTTAATATTTTTGATGAGATCTACTATGCCGTTAATTCGTATTAACACTGCCATCTGTCTATGGTATTAGTCAAAATTTTTGGAGCTATATATATGAAATACACTTACCAAAATAAATACATCCATATTTATGATTCGATTACAACTATTTTCGACAGAAAATTTATCGAAAACCTGCTACTAAATGTAGAGAATACTTCATCTTAACTGATATTTATTACGGGACTTTGTTTTTAAATACATCAAAACTGAATTTTTAGCTTTAAAAATCTGTTGCAAGTGGAGTGTATCAACTATTACTAACTGGTAACACTGGAATCATTTTACTATATTGAAAGCTATACGAAGTGATGGAGAAAAGTAAAATTTTACTGTTTCTAAAACGTGAGCAATTGAAATTTTCTATGACCTATTCTATATAAACTTTTTTTCCATATGAAGAACGACCCGGCCTAATGAATACCTTTTTTTTTAGATACGGATATTTGCAATTATATGTATATACATACATATGGAAATTTGCATTTGCATTTAAAAGCTAATTCATCGATGCATTAAAGCTCTGCGCATTAGATGCGTGGTTGCGAGGCAAAGCGTGCATAGCGCCAACTAAACACAACAACAATAACAGCGGCGTTGAACGGGTGGAATATAGTAATTTTACACATATTTGTTTCAACATTTTTCGCATTTAATGGCTGGTTTAATATTTAGTTGACCCATTTGTTTTTATTCTACAGTAGCTGACCGCTGTTGGGCACCACATGCAAAAGCAATTAAATAACAGGCATATAATTTTCATATATTTTCACAGAATTAATCGCGCTTTTAGCGTACAAAATTTAAATATTACCGGACGGTTGATTCTTCCTCCCGTTCACTTGCATGCACACAAATTTCCAATTTCGCGAATGCAGTGAAAGTTTTGAATGCAATTTTTGAATGGCATGTTTTGGTCACATTGGCACATATGTACATATGTATGTATGCTGCATGTGTGAGATGTATGCATGTATATGATTTTTGGTATTGCATGCGGTTATTAGTGTTAAGGGTCACAGTTTGGCATCATATTCGTAGCTCAAATTTAATTATGAGTTGGAGCTGTGTGGTAATCAACTCAGCGGTTAGTTAGGAATACAGAACGGGAAAAATTTGGAAATTAAATTTCATGTAAATACGTTCGCGAGCTTTATTTTTTGACTGGCGAATATTTTTTTTCGATTCGCCAGTCTTACAAGGCAATTCTGACTAGGATAGCATAGAGCCTTTTATAAGAAAAATGAAAACAGATGACAAGATAGTTTGAAAAAAAGCTGACAGTCGCAATGGCCCTATAAACAATGCACGGGCATGCCATTCGATATATTCGCGTTCGAGTCTTTTTTTTTTAACGACAAAATATTTTTTAAATCGTTTAGTTTTAAGAAAGTTATTTAAAATTTTTCGCTTTTAAATGAATTAGTTTTTCGTTTCTAAGTTTAATTTTCTTTAAATTTTAAGATTCTATTATTTTTCGGCAACAATAAATGTAGTAAATACCTACAGTTATTCCAATTTAAGTTTTATTTAATAACCGGCCTGAAGCTCTAAAAAGGAATAATTTTTTTTAATTCATTTAATTTTTAAAAACTTGTTTTTTTAAGTTTTTATTTCAATTATATTTTCTTGTAATTTTTAGATTTTATCGCTTTAAAAAGAAAAATATATTTTTTTATTCCAATTAATTTTTATGATATTTTCTTGTTAACTTTATTTTAATATTTTTTACTTTAAATTCCTTTTAGTTTTTAGAATTTGTTTAAAAATAAAAATATTTTTTTTTTTATTTTATTTAATTTTTAAATATTATTTTCTTTGATTATTTTTTTAGATTTTATTGTTTTCAAAAGATTCTTTTTTAATTTCATTTATTATTTTAATATTGTTATTTTTTGCTTTATTTTCATTTTCTATTTTACTAGTTTTTATTGTTTCGTATAGAAAAAATATAATCATCGAAATTGATTCATTCATAAAAGAAATATTCATTAAAAATTATCTAACACGCGATCCTCAAACTCTTCATAAACGCGTCATCAACAAACCAGCAAACATTACTCACATTTAATAATAGAATACAGAATTTTCCCTTAGTAACCAACCCACTCTCATACACTTTTAATTCAGACTAAATGAATGATTTGAATGCCAATTGCGCGTATTGCGCCGAGCACAACGTTCAGTTGTCATTCGCATCGAGGTGAAAAATTGTTAACACCCACCCACAATCATTTTGCTTGCGCTATAAATAACCAAATAAAATAATAACAGTGATTCGTTGGTGATAAAATGGCATATTTAATACGTCAGCAGGTGACAACTTTCGTTGCTTCAAAAAGTGTGGGGTAACCCAGCAGGAAAAATAGGTATCAACTGTATTAACCTTTAAGTATGGACATATTTTTTCGTAACATTAACGTTAGCATGTGGTCTCACATATTCCACATCTTCGGGAACATATTGACAGCAATTCCCAGCAAAATTGATGAACAAAGACTATGAAGGTGACAAATTGGTCATAAATGGAAAAATTTAATGTTGAATACAGCTTTATTGTAATGAACCAAAAAATGTTATCGAGATAAACACACATAGCAATTTCAGATCCTTTGAATACAACTAGCAGATAACAAGGTAAAAAAGGTCATCTATTCTCTTAGATTAGTTGTAAAAGTGCGCCAAGAATTATGCAAAATAATGCGCTATATAACTTATGTTTTACAGTTATTTCACTCTCTAACCATAATTCTCAACCGGCTTATGCTGTAAGTCTCCTAAAATAGCCAAAATGAAAGCTACACATTTTCAAATGAACGGACTCATGCTGTCAATTTAGAGAAAATACGAGATTACTAAAGCAGAATATCCGTATTTTTAAGCTTTGTAAGTCGCAGTCGCTTCTTTAAACCTTAGTAAACTGGATGCAGAAATCTGATGAGAAGTTATGGTGATCTCAGAAATGGCATATGTATGTAAATTATCGTTTTCTTTCCATAATAATTTACATTAGAAACGGCACAAACCGCAGAAAAGAATAACCTTCCCTTAATATTAGCTTGGAATTCTATCTTCTGGCTAGGCTCGAGCTCTTAAGTTATTAATTTCTAAATGCTTAGTTGGTCTCTGCTAAGTATTCGATGGTATTGGCTATAAGAGTTGCTGATGGGACAAAAATACCTCATCTTCTTACACAAAGACAAACCATCATAAACTAATGAAGCAGTTTCTTTAAAAGATAATATTCTTGTACCGCAAGCAAAATCTTAAATATAAACTGCATCGAAAACAAATTCTTCAATTTTTATGAGGTTATCTACTAAATTAAGATAAAAGAAAAAAAAAGTGCGCTGATCTGGCACCAAACCGGGCACCTACCTATCACTGGCAGCTTACCGCTCTACCAGTGATGCCCTCCTTGAGCTTTTCCTACCAAAATTGGTAGCACATTTTTCACTTGGTTTGTTGGTAGTTTGAAAGAAGTTTTGTTAACTTTTATTCAAACCAAGAACTGAGAACACATTTTCGTAATTTCATGCAATTAAAATGGTAAAAAGAGTAAGCGAGAAAGCTTGCTTTCTCGTTATCTGCACATTTCTGAAACTAGTCTTAGGACAACTATGCTGTGAAATGTTTGGCGTCTTTTTACTTAGAAGTTAGCTTCGGATTACGATTATACTTATTTTTTGTCCTTTAGAAAGAATTGGAATACTATATATATTTTGGAACGCTTGTCAAAACTCGTTGCGTAGAATGAGAAGTTACATTAAAGATGGCTCAAAGTCTAAACCGATTTTTTCTCTACGAGATCTTTCAGTCTACCGAGTAAGGAGCGCGATATATTCAGGCGGCCGGCAAAATTTTTCATGAATTTTCATTAAGTCGCATTGGATTTAAAGATAAGGGTGTAAATAAAAGCAGTAGTAGCTTAAAATGCACAGCTTCACGCTTGCTAGGTTCTGAACTCATGTGGTAGGGATTTGGTAGAATAAAAATTCCGAGTGGCTACATTGAGCTCGACCTATGTACATATTGGGTTACGGAAGTTGTCATGCTGACACTATTCTGTATATTAATTTCTATCGCCTGTCGTACGGAATCAAGAAGAAATTCTTCTAAATAAATTTATCCCACGTTTTAACCCAAGTTACCTTTCGAATTAGTGCTTGCAAAGTGGATGGCGACTAGCTTAATATTTCCTACATGGCGCACAACTGCCTGTAAGAAAAGGTAAGGTGGAGTCCATTGGTATAAGAGAAGTAAAACAAGTCATCGCGACCTTGAGAGGTAATTATGGACTATACCGTCAATCGTAATAATTGAACATTTAACTTTAATTTGGGAGGCAAGTAGAATGCATGAAAACGAGCACGAATAGCGATTTCTGATGACATGACCGAAAAAAGGGTGCCCAAATGAAATAAATGTGGGGCGACAATGCAAGTGCCAGAAGCGCGTTTGTAGTCAGTGAAAAAATAAAAAATTATTTACGTTCTCATTTAGGAGTGTAGCTCTCGAAAATACTTTAGTTATAATCATGTTCAGTTGGATAAAGCGTGTGCGTGCAATAAATTACGCACTTACGCGAGCACTTACAACACCTATTAGTCAAACAGGGCAACTGCGGGGTATAATTTAAAAAAAGGCCGCTAGTTTTGTGCATAAATATAGATAGTTAGACTGACGGGGAGTTACGTAAGAAAGTAACGAATGGTGAAAAAAAATCATAGAAGTAAGTGGGTATCTATATATGTACATATGTAAGTAATCAAGGCATACACCCCTAAATAAGAAATCAAGGCAACGTGATTGCCGAATGTCAATTCCTGCACGCTCGCTTTCGTTTTTTTTATTTTGAAGCCAAAAATTCATTTCGTTTATCAACCAAAATGAAAAGGATAAACACGGATAAATATACATACAGTATATAGCTACAAAAAAAAAAAGTGCAAGTAAAATCAATGTTCCGTTTTTCACTCACAGTTAACATTTAAAGTTGCGGTTGCCTCTAACCGTTGTCCGTCGTTCATTGCACGATTCCGTACGACACACTTGTATTTGGCGCCATCGTCCTCGCGACGCGGTTGCAGCGTCAATGTTGCATTTGTGGGCTGATCCTTTGAGCCGCCCGTGCGGACGGCAGCCTGTAGCGGAGTATTGGTACCCTCGCGATACCAACTGCACCGGAGCAACAAAAAGCGTTGAAGCAAATGCAGCGCAGATGCGGTCGGTCGGTGGCGCAAGGACATGAAAAAAGAAAGAGAAAAAAATAATGAGAAGAAGAGAAAACTACAAGTAGATAGCAGTACATGGAAAAATTAAATCAAGTACAATAATATTGTATATACATATAGTATGTACGTATGGATGTATCAGTGCATGTATTTAAGTCAGCGTGGCACGAAAAACGTTGGCTGTTAATTTGTGTTCACTTTGAGTTTGGCTTTTTTTTTCTGGGCCTTCGGTCCGTGATTATTTCCTACTCGTTAGCTGCTTGCGCTTTTATTCGCCAGCATTTGCTTTTTTTTTTTGTTTGCGCGCACTTCTTCCCGATTCCGTGTGTAATGCTTTTTTGTTGATATTATTTTTCGCTTTTACTTTCTTTTTGACTTTGTTTTGTTGCTGGCGCTGGTTTTTTGGCAGCCAACCACAATGAACTGTGTCGTAAATATTTGAGGATTGCAAGACAAGACTGTAGTCGATGGCACATGCTAGTGCACATACACATACATACATACACATACATACATACAATATACATATACACATAAGTACATATGAACATGCTTTTTGGCAGTTAATGCAGTGTGGGGCATTAAGAAGTTTTATACGAATTTATTTCTTGCACTCTCTGTTGGAAATAATAGTAAATTTGCGAGCGCGACTAACACGAACACGAGATAAAATTAAAAGCACTGATGCGGATGGAAATAAAGAAAAAAAAAAAACAAACACAACAGAAACATTAAAGAACAGAAAAAAGGCACGAATGACAAGGGGATTAGATGAAACTCTATGCAAACAGCAATAAAATAGAAAAATGTTGGCAAACAAACGAAACTGGGCCAATCATTTGCATCTAATTAAAAAATAGTTGCGCTGATAGCTGATAGCAAATCAGGGTTCGGATTTTTGTCTTAGAGTATTAATAAATTTCGCAATTAAGGCTTAAGCGAACAAGTTATTTGTGTGCTTGTGAAAGCGAAAATTGAGAGGAAAAAAAGAAAAAAATGCACGAGTACCAGGTATTCATGAAACTGGATCTGCATAAATCTGTTTGCGGCTTGGCAAAGCTTTAAGGGATTTATTTACATATATAAATAGGTTAGGTTAGACACTAAGTGTTAATTTCATTTAATTTTATTCATTTCGTGGGGCGCAGTAGACGAATTTTTCATAAACACTTCAGCAATAGTTGGGAATTTTCTTAAAGGATTTTCGCGACCCGCCGAAATGATCCCGAACTAGTCCCAAAATTGTCTTGAAGTGGTTATGAAAAAGTGGTGAACTTGTCCTGACATGATCTCGAACAAAGTTTGAATTGATCCCGAAATGGTCTCTCACTAGGCCCAAAATGAACCCAAACTAGCCATGAAAATGTTACTAAATAGCGCTTGAATTAGTCTCGAAATGGTCCAGAAAAATTTGTGTGTCTTACCCAGTCCCGACATGGTCCTGCACAAGTCCCCAAAATTAACTAAAAAAACCAAAAATGGGAAAAATCTATTCATTTTCAATCGTATAAATTGTTTATACTGACTTTTCCTAAATTTTCAAAATCAAAAGTTATCAAAATACATTTTGTGGGATGCACTTTTCGGCATGTGACAACGTTCAAAAAAAAATATATATATATATAAATAAAAAATCGTAAAAAGTTGAAAACAAAATCTGTACGATATACCGTAGAAAGCTGTCAAAGGTTTAATCGCATAGGAGTTACAATAGGAATTTATGGACTGCACTTAAGCGCCGATTTTCGAAGTTATTCGGGGTAGATTTTTCCATATTAAATTTTTAACAGCTCAGCCCAGATTTTATCGAAACTCCCGAAGAAGTTTCTTGGAGAACATCAGCAGAACTTCATTCATTTTGAGAATAAAGCGCATTTCCAGTCACATAGTATGGATTAGCTGCAGTGGCTGTCCTAAGAAAATCTATTGGGCAATAAACCAGTGAACAAAAAATTAATTATCGAGTGAGCCACTCACGAACCTGTCAAACTCACCTGGCCTAATCAGCTTACCAGGAGAACTAACCTAAAACCTTTTCTATAGTACCTTAAATATTTTCCACTACCTTTGCGTAATTCGCCTAGTTGTTGGAATTTTCTATTATCACGGTTGCATTATTTCAAGCAAAATAGTGCTCATTTATTTGCTATCAATCTTTTAATCTCCCATTGTGCATACTGTAAAAAAAAAAAATCGATCGTAAGTTTTAAATACATTTCTTTTAGCCTTAAATTTTCGCTTAATGCTCGCTAAGTACGTATTTATGTATGTATGCAATTCAAGCCATTTTAAATTCTTCCAAGACTCCAATACATTTTCACTTAACCACTTTAACGTGGCAACGAAACCTGTGAGCAGGTAAAGTGGCGTTAAATTATTTAAACTTAAGAAATTAAGTGAGTTGTGCGCAAGAGCAATGAACGTAAATACGTTTATATGTGTATGTATGTATGTATGTGTGCACATTTAGCTCGTTAGCCTGCTTGTAATGATTACCCACTTCGAGCGTTGCGCTCACCGTTGGTCCTACACTTGAGCGCTCAATTGCACCTCTTCAACGCGGATTAAGGACATTTGCATTTGGTGCTACTTAAAAAAAGTAAAGGGAATCAACACACACACTCACATACATGAATAGCTACACATGAATGAGTGAATCAACTAGGCAGCCAGCCTGGCAACCTGTCAGCCGTCAGTCGGTTAGTAGCCTGCATTTAATGGCAGTGAAAATCCTTTTAAAAAATTTCGTAACCACTGACAGAGGTGGCAGCAGCGCCGGCGTTCCGGGATAAGGTATTCAATTTAAATAAATTTAATTTTAAATTAATACGGTATTATTGCCGCCCACAACGCGTCGCTGTGTCCATTTTTGTGCTACTTCGTATGCGGATATCACACCACGACGCTCAGCCAATTGCTGCGTTCGTTGCTGGGCAGCGTGGGCAGAGACATTCTGCTATTAGCTCTTTACAAACTTACAAAAAAAAAACAAAAAAAAAAATCAAGCTCTATGTATGTATGTATTTATGTACTTACGTTATCGTTGGATCAGGCGAACCGCCAATACTGCTGCACGTCAGCTCCATTTTCACATCCTCGGTGGCGACGGCTATGTTGCCGGGCGAGATGACGGGCGGATGTGGTGGTGTGAGGACGGTTAAGTTGTAAAACTCTTGATGGACATCGGCGCCCGTACCTTTCGCCTTGATGCGACATTCGAAGCGGCCATTGTCGCGATTGTATGAGGCGTTTTTAATTTGCAAATCGTAAATGCCACGCTCCGGACGGTAATCGGGTCTGGAATGAGAAAAAGTGGAAAAGGAATTGTAAAAAAGTTCTACGAAAAATGTAGATAACTGTTTAAACGAAAAAAAAAGCAATTACAAAAAATATTTCAGTAGTGGAAAAAGGGTGAAATATTGCAACAGATAGCAAGGAAAAAAAGAGAAAATACAAACAACTCGATGTGTACTCGTATTGAAGGAATGAAGAAATTAAGCGCAAAAAGTTGTGATTACACAAATTAAAAATGTTTGAAAGCAAAGAGTGTGAGGCGCTAGCAAAAAATTGCCTATACAGGCAGATTACAAAATTGAATTAAATGTAATTAAAAGAAATCTGTACGCGCACACACACGCGCAATCTTTTATGTAAACAAGCAACTTTTTTTCATCGATTTTTTTTGGGACACTTTTTGATTTCGCAGCTTAAGCGGATTAAACTGCGCGACGTTGATGCTATAGCAAATAATAAAGATAAACAAAAATTACAAATAACAATTTTGCACATGAAAGGATTTGTTTGGAAATTATTACGTACGAAACACTTTTGTTGACAAAAATTATTTATCAGAAGTTTAAGTCCAAAAAAGAAACGCACAACCATAACACAATGCGAGGCCCTCATTTGAATTTTTTAGCGTTATCGATATCGGTAGTCGACATCGTTATCGACTATTCTATTGTATCTTTATTGGTTATTGATATCGATATCGGTTAATGATATCGCAATCGTTGTGGACATTTTTTTATTTCGCTGCAGTAACTGCTATTGTTTTTATAGTTATCGTTATTGCTATCGATGACGCCTTCTATGCATATTTCAGCATTTTTGTAAAGCTTTATATTGCTAATTATTATAAAAATTTTTTTTTTTAATTATGAAAAAATTAAACGGCCTATCACCTTGGACATAGCTATCGACCTTAATCGATTCCTGAACTAAATCCAGCGCGAAGGAAAATTGTATTTTTCGATATTTTTCTTATGGTGAATAATAAGTTATCGATAATGTTGGAGTAATCGGCTATAGCATCGATTAGGTAGTCAGACTATCTTAACAAATAGTGCTATTGAACTCCAAATTCAGTCTATGGGCTCCCAATTTCGGATTATGACACCACATCACAAAGCGAGGCTTTCACTTTAATTTTAGTTATCGGTAATCGACATCGTTATCGACTATTTATATCTTTATCGGTTATTGATGTCGTTATCGGTTCATGACATCGCTATCGCTGTTGAAATTTTTTTGTTATCGCTATCGCTGACGCCTTCAAGGCATATTTGAGCATTTTTGTAAAGCTTTATATTGTTAATTATTATCGATAAACTTTTTGAAATAATTATCGAAAAAGATTAAGCGGCCTATCACCTTTGACATACCTATCGGTCTTAATCGATTCCTGAACTAAATCCAATGCGAAGGAAATTTGTATTTTATCGATATTTTTCTTATGGTAAACAATAAGTTATCGATAACGTTGAAGTAATCGGCTATAGCATCGATTAGGTAGTCAGACTATCAACCCTAATAACTTAGTTGGTTTTTAGTGATTTTAGCAGATTTTTACGTTGGTTACTCTCAACTTTTCAGATAGAAATCTAACAATTCACACAAATATTGCAAAATTTAGTGAAACACTCTCCCATAGTCGTTTCCCCTTAAACAGCTGGAAGCACTCTGTGTGTCTAGACTCTAGACAAATTCAAAAGCTTATTCACCAATTTACTATTTTATTCTTTCACTCCTTGCACCACCCTCACAACACCTCATCGCCAGGCATCTCATCAACATAATTTTTCAAGCGCATAAGTTTGTGCTAAACTTTTTGAAGATTAACATTTTGGCTTGCTATTCGCAAAGAAAGTTAAATTAACGACCTGCGCTACAATGACGCTGGTAATGATTATAAAAAGCGCTTTTTGTTGTCGCTGGGGTGCGCTAAGCGCGCCAAGAAAAGTTTTGGCAACTTTGCACTTAAAAGTTTTTTTATACAAAATGTCAACCTCTACTCTTGCGGTTATGACAGTTTATGTGACAAATAATATTTACACTAATGGAGGGGGGAGGGATGTGGGATAGGTTGAGCCGTCAAATAGCAGTAAAATTCTAAAGCTTTCGCTTTCTAAAAGTTTTATTTTTTTTTTCAACAGCTTCTGATATTCCATGCTCTGCTGCTTTTGACCCTAAAATAATTTATTATGTTAATAGTAGTGGGTCGTCCAGCAACATTTTTCATTTATGAGGCAAACCTGCCAGCTGCTTTCTTCGTTCACCAGCATCATCGTGTTTTTTTTTGCATATACCTGCTACTGAATCATGGACCTACCTACCGCCTCGCGCTCTCTATTCTTTTGTTATTCACTCTGTCCTTTCAATCAGCTCTTGTATTTTTCGTCTCTTGCTTTCATTCATAGACTGCTGTTGCGTTAAATTTTACAGATTTTATTGATGAAGCTAAACGGCAAAGTGGGCTATTTGTAGCGTAAATCACAGCTGCGCGCTACAAAGTACTTTGCCCTCTTCGTTCTGCTTCCCACATAGAATAAAAATGTCCATATCAACTTGTTCGATTATGAAAGAAATTCTTCGTTGTTTAATGAATGAACACTTCGCTTTCTTACAATTGGAAATCCTTACCAGTTATAGCACAATGACACCCACGTTTTTTTTTTAGTTTCTTAGCAACATGTTGCTAAGCGCCTGCTGCAAACTCATCAGATACAAACATAATGAAGAAAAGGGACGTTCGCCTACATATTTCATCTCTATTTTTAATTGCTTCTGTTCAGTTTCGGTAGAGAATGGTAACCATTTGCAATTTCACTGAATTATTTTGCTGCTTTTAAATTTTTCAATAAGGGTTTCTTTTACTCATACTACTCCGCTTTCCAATAAAGAAGAGGAAAAGAAGCAAAGTTGAAG
The DNA here is from genome assembly GCF_001687245.7 of Rhagoletis zephyria. NCBI lineage: Eukaryota > Metazoa > Arthropoda > Insecta > Diptera > Tephritidae > Rhagoletis > Rhagoletis zephyria. The sequence goes on from NW_016157966.1 coordinate 121,699, forward strand.
GACATGAATTAATTACTGCGCGTTTCCGTGATATAATAGGAAAGAAACAAAAATATCGAAATAAGCAGAATTCAAAGTAAAGAACTGATTTTTTTCTTTTAATAACTGTGCTACTATAAATAAATACTTAGCATAGAAATGGAGTGTTATTATGCAATTGAAGAGAAGAATCCACGATTTCGGCCATTATGAATATTATTTTCTTTAACCGCTTTGCAAAAGTATCCCGCTTTTGTTACCAACAAAGACGTCAAGATCGAACCACTAGATAAACTGTTTTTTTTCTTTGTTGCCGTTGCTTGGCACTCCCAACGGGTTGAGAATATGCTGTATTTTGGGGCTCGTCTGAATCGAACGGGGAAGCAGCCTGCGTTTTGCGAATGCGAATGTGTACATGGGCAGAGAGTCCACTCTAATATTGTTGAAATGGCCCATAGTCTTTCTAATCAGAGTGCGGACAATAACGGGCTTTTAGCTTCAGGCGCTAAACCTTTAAGTAATACATTAAGCAAATTGATGGGCCTTACAGAAATATTGCTAAAACTCTTATAAGCAACCTAAAACTAATTTTAGATTCTTCCAGAGAAAGCGAAGGCTCTGGAAACATTAAAAATTGTGCAAATAAAGGAATTATTTTATTTTATTTTATTTTGTTTTATTTTATTTTATTTTATTTTATTTTATTTT